>NC_083224.1:143067469-143357469 GCF_032191835.1 Heteronotia binoei | reverse complement strand
AAGCAGAGGCTGTTGTGCATCTCAAAACTCAGCTACAGAGGATTTCTAATAACTGCTAAAGTCTAAACTGCAACAGAAATATACATTACACAACTTGATTCTGTATCCATTCAGATTTCCAGAAGACAAGATACAGTTGGGACCAGGAATAGACTACAGATCTTCACTACTTTGCAGAGTTAGGCAGCTCCTACAGATGTCCAAACTTCATCTATTACTTTATTTAAAAAAGGTCTAATTTGACTTTTTTTTCTTCTCCAAAGAATGGAAATATTCTTATTTTGTGACAGCTTCAAAAGAAACTTCTTTCTCTGGACAATACCGTTTGACTAAAGACGCCAATCCCAGTTAACTATGATCTTACTGAAAAGTTGTTTTTACATGGGTTCCACGGGAGGGGAGAGTTAATTAGCTAATCAAGGAGACTGTCCAGGACAGTATTTAATTTAAAAGGCTGGAGGCTTTAGGTGCTCAATTAAGTAGCTATCGGTCGCAGACTGGACTTTAATGGGCTCTTTTCTCTTTAACTCCAGCAAAGGGGGAGAGATACCCCAGGTCAGGCTAATTAAAGCCAGGGGACTCTTTAATTGTGATGACAGAAGTGGTTTCAGTTTCCTCTCTTTGGGTCTTGGAGTCTAAGGAGGTTGTTAATATTTCAACATTTGGGCAACACAATCAATCACCAACCCTAAGACGTTCCATATATGGTTGAAAGGAAAGCTCTACATTTTGTAGCATGATGCTGTACCACGTTAAATTAATCGCAGCACTGTTTCCAGTATTTGCCCCCACTCTCCCCTCCACACCTTGTCAGAGCATTAAAGGGCAGTGAAGGTGAGATGGGTAAGGACAACGGCATGCACACATGAGTGCACAAAAATTCAACTGGAACACTTTTAAAACTGTAAATGCATAATATTAAAGGGGGTGGGCTGAACAGCCAGGCCCTGAGTTCCATTCTCTTCCATTACATGGATAAGAAGGGGGAGAACACAACTCACACTAGTACCCAAACACAGTAGACTTCCTATCCAAATCAACTGATCCAAAAGAGACTGATTTTCCAGCAGATTTCCTATTTTGGATCCAAGTTTTGCACCAGCTGTATCAGATGCAACAAAGGTTATACAGGAAAATTATGCCTGGAGGCAAGTCCATTAAAGTTACTTCAGCATAACTACAGCCCAGGCACCTTAAAAGCACCAGAAGCTATTGATACTTGAAAGGGGGAGGAGGGTGGCTGTGGAAGTGCTGCATTAGAGAAGGGGGAAGAGAAAAAAATATCAGCCAAATTACGCTTGGTTAATTCAGAGTAACAGATCTGCCCCCAAGTGAATTGGAGGCCTTGAATTAATTCTGTTATGACAAATCAAGATAAACGTTCCCCCTAAATTGCATGCGATTTAATTAATTTTTGAGATCCTGGATTTTTTTTTCCAAGCTAATAGTTCACATGCTCCTGTGCTGTCATTGTGCTTGAGTGGGCAGACTTCAAAGTGATATTAAATAACCAACTATTAGATTTACCTAGCACGTCCTATTGGAAAAATGCCATTTAATTACCTAGCCTGTTCAATTAAAGGGACAGCATTCCCTGAATATAGCAGCTTGCTGTTGATTACCAGAAAAATGAACTCATTGCCTGGCGGCACCCTCCCCTCCTCAAATGGCACATACTGCAGACAACCACGTGAATGGCAATGAGCAACAAGGAGAAAGGAGAGCATCTTCTGAATGTTGGAATGGGGATCAAGTCCCTGCCCTGGCATGTCAAACACAGGACTACAAGAATTAGAGAGATGAGGGGGGAGGCTCTAAACAAATGCTGTCTTCCACCCACAATCCAGACTATTCAATCCAGACCACCTCTTTTCAGAACACCCTATAGCTAAACACACACCCCCCACAAAAAAAAAGTAGATTCTAAGTGAGATGTAAGAATGAATCATAACAAATGGAATAAAGGTCCTCAGGCACTAGCCCTTTAAGAAAAGCTAGTTTACAGTCTCTCTGCCCCCCCCCCCACCCTATTCTCTCTCTTCCTCTCCAAGGCCAATTTTGTTAATTAAATGTTTTGTTTGCGACACAGCTCTCATTCATTTCGGACACGTCATTCCAGGCAGATCTAAAACAGGGACGAGATCTCATTAGATAAAACCTATCAGAACTAAGAGAAAATGGAGGAGACACTAATTAAAGCTCTTAATTGTGCAGATTCACTGCCACGCTGCTGCTTTATCTGGAATCTCATGGCTGGGAGGACTGCCTATCACAGTCTTCCTTCATTCTGAAAAATGCATTTTGCTTAAGGTACTTAGGGGTTAAGGATAAGGGGGCCAGAGAAAAGTCAACAATTTTAATCTCCTTACACAGACATACATACACATACACCTCAGCTGCCAACTGAGTCCTGCAGCAGTATACAGCCAGATTGGGTAAGGCTCATTCTGCAAAGCTCGATCAAAGCATCAGACAGTTTAAAAGCTCCTTAACAGGACTGATCTGTGGTCTAACATAGGCTTTCACCTCAGAGAGGGTGATCAGTTTTCCTCTCAAGGGTATTACACATCTGCCACTGTGGCACTTATTTAAGATCACCCTTGAAATTTCCAAGAGGAACATAAATGTAATTAGGACTTGGGAAGAGTTTTCTTTAGGCACCTTCCCCAAACCACTCCTGATAAAAACTGCAGAAGGCTGCTAAATTGGTAGCATCTTGCATGTCTGTCAGTAGGCTATGATGTGCAATTACTGATGCCTGAAAGTCATCAGGGTCATAGATAAATTTTACACAGTTAGGTCCATCATCTTGCAACCTAAGGAACAGACTAGCTTCTAGAAGTGCATACCTTAACATAAGAATCTTCAATTACCCCAGTAAGCTACTTAGTTCTAGGGGAAAAGGCCAGGCAATGGAACCACATCAGTTCCAATTTACCATCTGATACGCACCCTATTTATAATAGCCTACATAAAAAACATGCCAAGTTTACAAAAAAAACCAGAGGCGACAATTCCATAATCTGGCCTGAACTTGCCTTAGGGGGTACAGTAGACAACTTCTCTTTTTAATTAATAGTGATCAGAAGAGGTTTGTTTGATGGTTTTAGTAGAGAGACAAAATCTGTACTGTTCACAGAATCTGAACAGTAGTGTCAATTTTTCCACTTCAAACAAACCCCCTTTTTTTTAACCGTTCTGCTCTATTTAATTAGAATTCTGCCTTGCTTATGCAGTTGTTTCAGACAGGGATCAAGAACACATCACTGTAAGCCTGAACATACTGATTTTCTAGAATTTATTTTTTTCAAAAATCCAAACACTTAGCAAAATTAATATCGCTTAAAATCCTTTAAAACCTTTCTATAGCTATTTTGTTCCTGCAGTCTATTTAGTTGATTGAAAATGCCATCATCAAACAGGGTAAATGATACATTAGAACAAGCAAACACCTTTTGCTGCCATCCTTTTAAAATAGTAATGCGTCCAAAGTAACTAGTGTTATATCCAAGTTATTCCACAAATTCATGCAGACAAAAATTCCAACTATCTTTCCTCCTTTGAGAACAGGGATACTTTTTCAAATCTACTGTCAAACAAAGATAAAGGCTACCCAGACAACACCCTTTATGCTTTTAATTCACATTTTTTCCTATGCCAAAAATGTGGGAGGGGGACATTTAATTACTGGTTGCTCAACTAGAACACCTTCTCAAAGCATTCATGTGCATCAGTCTATCAAGCCATTTACTCAAATTAAATGCGTAATCCTTCAAAATGCCTCCTTAGTTTAAAAGAGCTTGAGTACACCTGAAAAGATCCAGTGGGCGCCAGACCTCTAGATTGTTTTCATTAACTGCACCACCAAAAAAAAGTATGACAGTGAAAATAAGTCATAAAAAAATTCAGTCAGTGCAAAACGGATGGAGATTAAGCCATTGTGAAGCAATAGGAAATATTGAAAAATTCAGATGAACACAGATAAGTCAGTCAAAAGTTGCCCTTCAGCAGCATAGAGAGAACACAGAACTGGGGGGGGGGGGGCAAGAGGCAGTTTCAGCTGGCCAGTAGTTAATCAGTTCTTTCACAATGAGCACAGAGAATGAGTCACTCCATTTTCACCGCTTATTATTTGCATAAGCACCTTTTAATCAGATACTAAAGAGGGAGATATTTCATTGTTTAGGCTTTGCAACCACAGCCCCAATGAAACCTGTATTTGCCCTTTTTCCTCTACACCCTTCTTCTGCATCTACACTACAGTCTCTGGTAGCCAGGAAGTCCTTTCTAGATCAGTACTACCTTAGAAGTTTCATTCACTCACATCTTCCCTCTGGGGTCACCTATCCAACTCACCCAGCATATGACAGACAAGGAATTGTTTCAACACATTCTGTTTCTAGTTTTCAAACTACTACCTGCAGTAGCTTCTGACCCAAGCCCTCCTCTGTTTCACTGGGAGAAATGGAATAACAGTGCACATAGACTCACATACATGCACACGTGTATTCCTTCCCATCTTGCTCACCTGATGTAGTCATTTCTGCACAGGATCATGCCACTCTTCGTGTAGCAGGACGTACCAATTTCTCCCAGCTGGGCCTGGCAGCAGGAGCATTTCAGGCACCGGCTATGCCAATAGCCATCCATGGCATAGAGCAAGAAGCGATCAGCAATCTTCCCCCCACAGCCTGCACATCTTTTCCACGAGAGGGAGCCACTGGTGACCGGGGGAGGCTGTGAGCTGCTGCCTGGGTTCACCATGGTCTGAATAAGAAAAACAGAAAGCGGGTTAACATCTCCCTTCTCTTTCTACAGCAGTTCTCTGTGGAGAAGGGTGGGGGAGGAAAGAGTGGGAGAGCATCTACTTGTTTACTTTTCAGGCTCTTTGTTCTGAGTTAATTAGCCACCTCCCCTCTCTAGCTCATAAGTGGGGCCCAATGACAGTTTCAGCTTGCAATATTGCTGTCAAACTTGGAGCCCCCCCCCTCCACTTTGTTTGCTGACACAAAAGTACACACACCTGGAGTCTTGCAGTCTACATAGCCCTCCAAATATAAATTGTGGGCCCCACAACACTAAAAAGGGAAAAAAAGATTCCTGGGTGAAGCCACGTTCCCTAACCACAAGTCTTGGGAAGCACAGCTGCAACTCACAAGTTGGGAACAGTTCAAGGGATTTAGTTTTCTTTTACAGGAGAGGTTCTGGAGAGAGAGGAACAGAGAGCACTCACAGAGAGGGAAAAAGCCCCTAAGAGTTGTGAAACTGGTTTTTCAAGCTCTCTTTTTTCATGCCATTGTTATCTACAAGAGCCCCAACCATGATTGTCCCTATTTTTTAAAGAAAGAGATCAAATGATGTACTCCCCCCACACTTTAAAGAATAATAATAGATCACTGAACTTCAAGAAGCCTGTTAACTTCCTATACAAACACAATCTACTTTTGTCTCACTAATCTGCCCTTGATCGGCAATTTAAATGCTAAGCGCTTTGTTGTCCTAAAAAAGAGAGCGAGAGAAGAAAGCAAAAAGTTTGTGATAACAAAGTCACAGAACAACCAAGTGTGCCCCACTCAGGAAGTAGCTAGCATGGCCGCCTCCACCGTTTAAAACACAAAAGCACAAAACTAGAAATGTGTTTCTTACTTTCCAAAAAACATTTATACAAGAAAGGCAATGGGGAGATTAATACTGGGACCAATTCATAAAGCTGACTCCAACCAATTAATTTGCTCTGCCACAGATCCAAGGTCCAAGAGACTGGTGCCCCTTCAACCACTTACACTATAAAAAGATCTTGTTATTTACTGCCAATTAGCGGCATGTTTTTGCCTTTGTCCTTCTAAACTGCACATTTTCAACCTAAGGCATGCATCTGGCTGCTTGCTAAAAGTCATACCTCTAAAACAAGAGGGCACAAACTTTTTCCTCTGTCACTTGCCTAACTTGGTTACACAGCAGTACCAGGTTCCTTAAAATAGGCCAATGGGGGGGGGGGGGAGAGAAAAAGAAAAGAAAACAGGATTTCCTCCAAAATAACTCCTGATCATATGTTCAGTTGACCACAAAATAAACCAGACTGCAAACGGCACCAATTAAGGCTGTAACTAAAAACCCTGAGACTTGGGAAAGAGAAACCACTCTAAAAGCCATTAGCATTGCATTTCTCTGAATGCATCATATACCTTTATGTAAATTGATTTCTGATGCATTTAACTCACGGAATGGCCTTTTGTTACTGTTTCCAGCACTATGAATCTGCATTTCTGTAGGATGTTTTTTTTCCGTTTTAAAAAACCCACCAGATTTCAAATTATGTAAATGTATTTCAGATCTTTTACAAGACCAACTTAAAAAAACCCACTGTCAACCCCTAGCCTTTGTTGAAAGGTAAATATTATATATAAAGAAACGTTACCCTGACAGAAGCATCCAGTAACCCCATTAAGCTAAAGCTCTTAAGGACAAGCAATACCTTAATGCTGATTAAATCTAAAAGAGATGAATCAAGAGGACTGACCAGAAAGTGACTCCCTTGATAACCAAGGACGGGCCCTCATCAAGTTTCATTTGGAGTTTGGGGGTGGGGTGGGGGGGAGAGAAGGAAAGCTTTTAACTTAAATAGGCTTACTCTGGTAATTACACAGCCAAGCAATTTAGGTCCTGGAACAGAGGCAATGAAACAGAAAGGAGAGAGCTGGCAGCTAGAGGCAAAACACACACCCCCTCCCTTCTTTTAACAACGTCTCTGGTGATTTTAATGGAGACCAAGGGAGGGACAAGCGTAGAGCTTGCAATTTGTAGTACAAAAAAAATGGATGCTTAATTCACGGCTTGGTTTTAATTAGGTTGATTCATCAGATTTCCCCTGAACAAAAAAGAGAGAGAGCGAGCGCGAAGGGGCGAGAGAACAGAAAACGGCTCACTTAAGACTCCCCCTCCCTAGCCTGCCACTGTTTCAAAATAATGTTTACTACAAAGAAAAGTGGGCGATCGTACCTCCCTCCATAGACTCGCAAGCAAAACCGGGGGGGGGGGGCGGTCGCAGAAGCAGCCCGGGGCAGGCAACCTTTTGTACGGCACCACTGCTGCGGACGGCCCCCGCCACCGCTCGGCGACCAAGAGTTACGGGGCAAGCCTCGCTTCTCCGCGGCGGCGAATCGTGTTTACTTCTAATCCCGGACGACCAGGGGAGAGGGGCGAGACAAGAGACGGCATGCCAAGCCAAGCTACCGGGAAGCTAAACAGAAGGGGGGGGGAGGAGTCCGCGGCTTACCTGTTTCCCCTCTATGGTGCAAGAGGCCGTGGTTAACGTGGCTGTGGGGTCTGGAGAGCGACCGGGAGAAGAAAAAAGGCTTTCTTGCAAGGCAATTTTCTCTCAACAAATAACAACAAAAGGAAAGCTAGCCCAACCCGCTTGCTGGGCGACGACGGAACCTTCAACCCCAAGAAAGAATAAGCAGCCGGGCCAGGAGGATGAGAACGCTGCCCGGGAAACGTCTGGCTCAGTCCGTCCTTCCTTCCTTCTTTCTCTCCCTTCCTCCTCCTCCTGCTGCCGCCGCTGCTGCTTCCCCTCGAGGGGAGCTGCAGAGCTCAGTCGCTGCTATTGCTCGGGCTGCAAAGGCGAGGGCTGCTGCTGCAATCGCTGCCTTAAGTTTTGGCAGATGTGGCCGCACTTTGTAGCTCTCCCCTTCGTCTTGGAAGCCTCCACCCTTGCGGACTTCGCGAGGCTGCTGCCTACAAACAAGTCTGAGAGGCGGGGAAAGTCCCTCTTCTGGAGGAAGGGGAAGCCGGAGCGGCTACAGAGACTGCCGAGGAGCTGCGGAGGTGCTGGCGGTGGCAGGACACGCAGGGAGGCCCCTCTCGTTGGCGCCCTCCGTAGCTCTCTGCCTCCTTCTCCCCCATGTGTTACTGACAGAGCAAAATCCCAACGACTCCGCAGCTCAGCCCCTGACGTCACGGCGCCTCGCCCAATCCGCCTGCCGTTTGTTCAGGCGGAATAATAAAACCTGCCAATCCCAAGAAAGACAAAGGAATGGGAGGGGGAGTGTGGGGCTCGCTTGAGTCAGGTGGGACGCGGCACAGGCTGGAGTGGGCGGGCAGGGGCTGCTAGTGCTCGGAGTACCTACGCTGTCCGCTCTTCTTCTGGCCTCAGTGATTACAGTCGCTGAAGAAAGTAGCAGCTTAGTAACGTGAAAGGCCGCAAACCTCCGCACACTTATTCGGGAGGAAGTCCTAGGACACTCACTGGGATTCGCTCCATAGGGTCGGGCTGCGAAGATTACAGGGCAACATCGGAATTTCTTCTGAGTAGAAGTGAATAAAATCAAACTGTTCATTTATTTGGTAGTAAGCTTGTTGAACTCGGTAGGTCCTGTTTCTGTGGACGTGGGTCTAGTTTCCAAGTGCTCGTGAAACTTTAGATGAGAACCATTCAGATAGTCATGGGGGCCGTTTTGTTAGAAACGCTTACTGGGAAGTAGCTAAGCCATGTTAAAACTTTTTGCGACTTGTTTCAGCTTTCATGCATCCTTCGGATTGCTGTAAATTCGATAGGTGGGTGGTATTTTGGATTTGCTGTGAAAGCATCTTGTATGTTTCCCCCACCCCGCTCAAGGTTTCACTGAGTGACGTAATGTAGCAGTTTTAACTATAAAGGATTCCTTATAGTTCTTACCTCTGTTATCCTCACAACCTCTATGATACTGAAAAAATGCAGGCTTGACTGGAAATTCAAATATTTGAATCCAGGTCCAAATTTGGCATTTTGTCCCTCCAAACTATGTATTTGAATCCCTTTCAAAAAGATGGTCTTGAATCTTCATAGGCTATGCTGTGGAGGCCAAATACTTCACTCTAACAAGGCCCCACTTTTTAGTTAAGCCTCCTGACTCTAGGCTTAAGCCACCTGTACTACCACTACGAGGTGGAGAAGTGGGTGCTTTTTTATCAAGTATGCTGATTCAAGATGATTTCTACAAGCCAGGAAAGGCTCCAGTATTTTTGGACTGATTTCTGCTAGTCCAAACAGACTGTTGTTGGGGACAAGTAAAAAGGAGCAGTTGTTGCACCAAAAACCAGGTATTTTTAAATATCTTGTGTTCTGGTTTAATTATTTATTTATATTCCGTCTATTTCCCCATAGGGGCTCATGGTGGAGCACAACATAACTAATAAAATCACAGCAGTATAATAAAAAAGCCAATTTTAATATTCAATGCAACAGAATAGTCCGGCAGAACAATATAAGATGGTGTAGCAGGACAGTGCAACAAATCAGCACAGTAGGATAGTACAGTAGGGGAGGCCAACCAATCTTAGGCATAAGTCTCTCCCAACTTTAACCCTTTCAACTTCTCATTTTAGAGAACTAAAGTAGAGATGCAAGAAGCTGCCATGTTGGGAAGCTCATGGAGTGATTGCTAGTATGTAAGCTGAGTCAAGGATAGGAAGCCAAGGGTTTAAATAATTTATATGCTGTTCTATGCAAAGTATCTCAGAAGTATCAATGGAACATCCTGTGCCCAAGTAAATGTGTCAGTTGCCACATTGATGTTAGGGCTGTATGAGTGGATCTGCATTCCCACACTTTTCTTAAAATGAAAAAGGAAATAGCCAATACTTCAGCACTTCTGCCTGTACTGAATCACTGGGCAAGCTACTTTGGTTCCATCAGAGCTGTATGAAGACTTACTATTTCCTTGTACTGGTTACCTACTCTGGATTATAAGCGTTCTGGGAAGAAGATATTACCAGCTACGTATACTTTTTTGTTGTTGTTCAGTTGCAGAGTCGAGTCCGCGACCCCATGGACAAAGTCACACCAGGCCCTCCTACTAGATGGTGCCTAATGTAATACTGGTGTTACATAATACTATAAAAATAGTATTACGACAATTTTAACCAATCTGTTCAAAAGTGTTTGATGTTTTACATTCTGCAACACATTTCCCTTTAAACTGCACTTTCTGACATCACAGGCTAATCCAGTAGCCACTTAACTAGATTTCTAACTTTATTTTCATGGTCGTGGCTCTGTGTCTTTAATAGTTGTCCAAAAGGCATACATCCAGTAGATGCACCATTTCCCAGCATAAAGATTGGAGGGAAAGTTGAACCTGTCAAAATTGTGCCTCCTGTACTGCCAAAAAAAAGGGAAGTCCTGGATCTTGGGCATAATCTCTCCCAACTTTATTGCCCTTCTTTTTAGCCTTACCAACAGATGTGCCAAAGTTACTAGCTAACAAAATGTTTTATTAGCCCACATGTTCACAGCCATTGGTGGCATAAAAAAACCAGCCTTTATAAAACTTCCTGATCATCGGGAGCTCATTTTGAGTCACCACAGGTAACCAGATGAGTGGCTAATTTGACTGTGAAAGCCTGAGGATCCAAGGCCTGAACAAATCTCTGTCATAAAACTCCAAGAGTCTGTCTTTCTCTGTGGCCACTCTTCTCACTCAGGGTTTTGTTAATTTGTATTTAGCGCTGCTTCTCTAGACCACTTTATTGATAATGAATAAGTATTACTCTTTACATTGAAGGAGAGCATGAAGAGGGTGCAGATCATCACGGCTGCAATCCTCAAGCCACTTAGTCCAGGGCAGGCTGGTTGAGGTCACTGGAATAGGACTACTCCAGAGTGCAGCTGGGGATATTAACACTGATTATGTTGATATTTAGGTAATACAGGGTCAGGCTTCATCTGGCTTTTTTCCTCAGGATTTTCAGAGAGCACTTGGGACTTGGTCCTCTGCTCATACACTTACCACTTCACCAACTCCTCGTGTGGTATACTTTAGGACAAAATTTGATCCTTTGATTGAAAAGGGTTTTTTTAAAAAACTGTGAGCTGCGTCCCACTCATCATAGCAGTGGCCATTGATTTTTAAGTACTGCTTCTTGAAATCAATGGGGAGTTCATCTTAAAAATTAATGCTACTGTAACTCAGTGTTATTAATACCCCATAAAATTTTTAAAGAGGAATATGTTTTACGTTTGGCTGGCAGTTAACAGCGCATTGTGCCATTTAAAAAGGCAATACCATAGTTCTTTAAAACAAACAACTGAGCAAACTTGAAGAGAGTGAGGACCCGTTAAAGGAATTAAATATCCATAGTGTAAAATTCTAATGGAAAAATGAAATATTAATTCTATGCATAGGACAGTTAGAGGCCCATGCATAGCAAAAGTTATAGGCAAGCATCCTCAAAAGATGAGGAAAAAATTGGCAGAGGGAACTTTGGGTATACACAATGCTGTATTTTCATGTAGCAGATAATAGGAGTCTTGTCAGTTTAATGGTCTGCCCTGTGGGTTCCTATTTCATGGTATATCCGTCGCACAAAAGAGACATTGAAATGTATTTTCGCTTAAAAGACAATTGAAAAATTAGGGAATAGTTGAAGGTTGTAGAGTTCTCCAGTTTAATACAGGGGGTGGTTAATTTCCAAGGAGAGAGAAGTGCCAAAGATGAAACTTGGAACACTGTACTTTAGAAAGGCTCAGTGGGCAAATTCCTGCCCCCCATCCCATGTTCCAGGCAATATCTGCTTATTCCTGTATTTTCACATGTTCTACACAATGATGATATGTACTTTATACTATATATTCATACAAACCTCTTTTTTTAAAAAAAGTGTACTATTTGTTAGATTGATGTAGTTAACTATGAATGGGGTTTTTTTAAAGTTCCAATGCTGTTGTTGTTTTTGACATTTAATTTTAATAGATCCTAGAACAAGTCTTTGAAGATTGCTAAGTATCTTGTCCAGTTCATACATATATGAAGTAGCACATGGGTTAACACTTTCCTGAAGGCCTCTATGAAAACCATCCTAGAAGGTGGTGGCTAATAAACAATGAAGACAGAACATGCAGTTGGGGCCACTCTTAAATAGTTCTTCACATATTCTATGACTGAGCCTTGCATCAAACAAATCTTAACAGTGAAATATTTACAATTATCTCTGGCATAGATAAAATACATGTATAGGACAGGATAATTTTATCTTTCTCCAATAAGTCTTGAGACAGTTCTTGTATGTTCTCTTCACAAGACAAGTTCAACTGAGAGAAAGAGACTGGTCTGTGGTGACCCAGTGAGCTTTATGTAGGGATCCAAATGCAGGTCTCCCTAGTCCTAGTCCAGCACTCTAATCCATACAGCATACTTGATACACACTTGTACTTTTTCTTTGTAGACAGATCACTCAGACAGTATTATAATACTTATTTGCTTCTTTACACTACCTTTTCAGAGAACCATGTCCAAGATGACATACAATAAAATCAATAAGATTTAATAAAAGCCAAACCGTAAACAATAGAAGTCATATGAGAACCAAAGTACATTTAAGGGGGCCCAAGCTATGGCATGTTTTCAAACATGATGCTTTCCCTTCCCATTACAGAGGCTCACTGGAGGAAATTGGCATGAAAAGCAATTGGCTTAAAAAGCAATTGGGCAAGGAAAAAGAGGGGAAGGATCTTGCCCACTTCACATTAAACTGATTTGACAACAATCTGATCCTAAAACATCCAGGTTTGCATCTGCCATGTCTGATGCTGTTCAGACGACCCTATTGCTCATGCAGATTCTAGCTTGATCAGAAGAAGCATCTAAGACATGTAAGAAGGGTGGTCCTTAGGACCATGGCGGGGAGCCCAGAGGTGGAACTTGACCCTCTCATACTGCGGAAACAAGCTTCACCTAGTTAGAAGCACTTTCATATCTCAATAAACCAAAGCCACACCAGGTTCTCTGACCTCATATTGTGTCAACAGAAAACAGGGTTTGTGCAGAAGTAATCACAGCCAGGGCTTTTTTTTCAGCAGGAACACACAGGAAAGCAGTTCCAGTTGGCTTGGCATCAGGGGTGTGTGGCCTAATATGCAAATGAGTTCTTGCTGGCCATTTTCTACAAAAAACCCCTGTGTGAAACAGGTAAAGTCGGGGTGTGGCCTAATATGCAAATGAGTCCCTGCTGGGCTTTTTCTACAAAAAAGCTCTGATCACAGCAGCTCATTGTTTCGGACCAACTCCTGTGTATGAACAACCAACACACAATTGCCTTGCATTATAAAGAGACAACTATAATTGCCTGTCTCAGTATCAGCCCTGAGAAGCTCCAGTGCTGGTCTATATGAAAGTAATCAGTGTGTGGAATGACTGTGCAGTGTGGGGCCAGCTACAAGGCTAGGTGGATATTGACGGCAGCAGAGTATATTCTAAAGCTGTGGCTGTAAAAGCAACCTGCAAAGTAATGTGTTAACATATGTTAGCAGGGAGATTTTAGCCAGCGATAGTTCTTTACAGATGATGATGTGAAGACTAGCATTATCCCTTTTGAAAATGCGAGAAAATAAATGGTTATAGTACATGGTAATAAAAATCCAGATGTACTTGAGCCACAGCGCCACCTGTGGGTATCCTTTATTTCTGCAACTTTGGCCTGAACTGGACTGAAAGAAGAGTTCAGTGCAGTCATAATTTGGATGGGAAAACAAATCAAAATCATCTGGCTGAAAATCATAATGGATAACAAACTATTTTTCATGTTTCTAACATCACAAATAAAATATTTCTCCAAAGAAATAAAAGAAAATAATTGGTAGTTTTTGCTTACTTATGTCAAGCTGCTTATATACTTAACACTGCTGTTAACAAATACATTATAGCCAAGTGTTCAACAGGTGCAGCTTTCTCCCTCACTGCATTTCCATGAGAGTCTCTGTCAGAAGAAAAAAAAGGTAACTCTATATAGGTAATGCCAGTAGGCCTTCTATACCTTTTCTTTTAAACTGTTCCTGTGTGTGTGTGTTTTAATAGCAGCCTGATATGCAATGTATTACTTACGTCAAACCCAAACTGAACAACCTCTATTAATATAATTCAAATTGAAAGGGAAGGGGAAACCATTGCCTGCTGTGGCTTATTGTTCACCACTAGGCTGTTTGCCTACCAGAAATATGGGGATTCAAGAAAGGAGCAGCAACCCTTGGGCACCCCCTGATTTATCCATCTTCTCTTATGAGTTTTGTTTCTCCTAAAGGAGCTGGAAAGTAAGTTCAGCTGCATCACATGGTTTTGTCTATACCTTTTCATCCTGTCTTTCTTCCAAAGAGCTCAAGTGGTGTACGTGGTTCTTCCCTCCTGTATTCCATCCTCACAACAACCCTGTGAGGTAAGTTAGACAAAGAAGAGAATAAGTGGCCCAAGGTCATCCAGTAAGTTTCATGTAGATTTGAACCTATGTTTTCCAGATCCAAGGCTGGTTCCCTTTTCTCTATACTGCACTGACTGTTCTTTTTATCCCTTTGTAGTCCATTCCATCTGGTGGTGAGGAGCAACAACCTCTGCCATCTGGGCTCAGTTCTGGCGTTGACACTGAGTGGATGGTTAAGAACTAATCAGAGGGAGAGGAATGTCCCGTACTTAAGAACAGTTTGATTGGCAGACAACAGGAAGATTTCATGGCATGGAGGAAATGCTTTGGCTGCTGTTAAAGGCATATGAATGTTGGATCCTCCTACGAGTCATTCATTCTGCTATGTATCTGTTTCAAGATTACTTGAATATGACCAACTGTATTAGGACCTGCTATGAGCTTGTCACACTGCCCATTCCTACTTCTAGTCATAACATTTGAGTTCTGCTTGATGGAGCAAAGGTTGAGATGTAGCAGGATAAATAGCTCACATCCACTCTTTCCTGTCACTGCTTTCAGCAGGGCTTTTTTTGGTAGAAAAAGCCCAGCAGGAACTCATTTGCATATTAGGCCACACCCCCTGACACCAAGCCAGCCAGAACTGCGTTCCTGCTAAAAAAAAGCCCTGGCTTTCAGGCTAATGGGGTTAAATGGGAGGAGCTCTTTGGCATCACGTTAACATGTGACATCACTTCTGGCCCAAAGTCCAGTTTGTGCACAAAGTGATGTGCATTGCTATGATGTGTGCCAAGACTGTCCTGTCCCCACCCCCAGTCCTCTGACTGGGTTGCCACCCATAGCCTCTGTTTGCATGCATACCCACAGGGACAGCAGGATGTGATGGTAAGGCAAGGCCACTCAGAAGTGGCTCTGCCCCTTGGTTTCTTCCTTACTATGGAATATTTCCTGGTGTTTACTTGTGTTTCCCGGTGTTTAACTTGTGTTTCCCACTGATAGGCCTCAACCTTTTGCCCATTGTCTTGACCTTTACAGCAGTGAGGCCTGTCACAACTCTGGCTCTTCCACTTCCTCTCATGTGACAATAATGCCTCACTTCCTGTCACATTGGCAGCTCATTGGGACCCATGCTCCCCCCAGTTGGGTAAAGGATGGATTGGCTAAAGATCACTGTACTAGTCTGTTTCAGAAACGGATTCTTTGATTACTGCTTCACTGTATCAGAGAAAGCAACATTTGTTAAATCTTTCCTCTTTTTGTTGAAGGCCTAGAGCCTCTCTCAAGCCACATTATGTATTACAGTATATTTCTTATTTTAAATGCAGGTCTACCCCAATGACATGTAAGGTGGGATGTGGTTTAAAGCACAAATAAACCATGTGGTTGACTAAGAGATGCTAAACTCTCAATTTCCAGGTATTTGTTGCTCTCCTTTTTCATCACAGCTAGTTTTACTTCCAGAAGTCCAACAGGCAGGAATTACTTCAGAGGTCAGGATATGGTAGGGTTGCCAATCCCCCAGTGGGGGCAGGGGATCCCCCGGTTTGGAGGCCCTCCCCCCACTTCAGGGTCATCAGAAAGCGGGGGGGGGGAGGGAAATGTCTGCTGAGAACTCTATTATTCCCTATGGAGACTTATTTCCATAGAAAATAACGGAGAATTGATCTGTGAGTTTCTGGGGCTCTGGGAGGGGGCTGTTTTTTGAGGTAGAGGAACCAAATTTTCTGTATAGCATCCATTGCCTCTCCCCAAAATATCCCCCATGTTTCAAAAAGATTGGACCAGAGGGTCCAATTCTATGACCCCCTAAAAAACCACTACAGTTTGGTGTAGTGGTTAAGTGTGCGGACTCTTATCTGGGAGAACCGGGTTTGATTCCCCACTCCTCCACTTGCACCTGCTGGAATGGCCTTGGGTCAGCCATAGCTCTGGCAGAGGTTGTCCTTGAAAGGGCAGCTGCTGTGAGAGCCCTCTCCAGCCCCACCCACCTCACAGGGTGTCTGTTGTGGGGGAGGAAGGTAAAGGAGATTTTAAGCCGCTCTGAGACTCTTCGGAGTGGAGGGTGGGATATAAATCCAATATCTTCTTCTTCTTCTTCTTCTAAATAAGGTGTCCCTATCCTTCATTATTTCCTATGGAAAGATTTAAAAGGAGTGCAGTTCCTTTAAATGTGATGGCCAGAACTCCCTTTGGAGTTCAATTATGCTTGTCACAACCTTGCTACTGGCTCCACCCCCAAAGTCTCCTGGCTCCATCCCGAAAGTCCCCAGATATTTCTTGAATTGGACTTGGCCACCCTAGGATATGGGGGGAAGCTGTACTGGGGAGGGGGAGATTCAGCATGGACCTCTTTGGTGTCCTACTGTGCCCAGTTTCCCACATGATTGGGGGCGTATTCATATTTAAAGATGCATGTCTGCCAAATTCTTGTACAGTTTGCCCCTTAGGAAGAGTGGTGACAAGTCTGCTCCATTTTTAGAAGTTCATTGCTGCTTAGAACTGAAAACGTGTCTCTGCTATGTCTCATTATATTATAATAGAAAAGTTGTGTTATTAAAAATTATTGGACTTACATATTATTTTATCTTCCAGGCATTTGTACCCACAGCTTCAAAAGCAGCTATGTCTAGTTCAAAAGTCTTTTTTTTGTGTGCACTGCTTCTCCACACATCTAGAGATGCCTACAGACTCATGTTACTTTCCACCTATATGAAAGGGGCTTTTTAAATGTTAGGCAGTTACGCCTTCAATTTCAATGCCCTCAGCTCTCCCACTAAACTCGATGGGACAACAGTGTTGATTTCTCATCTGGATGTTTTTCTGTCAATTTGAATAAAGGACTATTAAGGTTAAACCCTACTACACTCATCAGTAGGACTTGTTTATGAATAACCCTGCATCAGTCTTGGCTTTGAAAGAAAATCCAGTTGTGTATTTCCAGTTGGACTGGTACGATACAGTGGCATCGTTTAGGGTAGACATTAAGGGCAGCCTTCCCCGTAGTGTTCTTCAAAGCACAGTCATGAGGAACATCTGTATTTTGGTTGTTATGAGGAATAGAACAGTACCCACAACCAGTTCTCTTAAAATAAACTACCTTTTTGCAATTCAATCTTCAATGTATCCTTTGAAACTCTATGTAAACAACTCCCACCTATATGGAGATCTCTTTGTTTCTCTCCTCCACTACTAACTCAGAAATGATGTTTTTGGTCCACATATTTGTATGCCTATTGCTAACATCTATGTAATATGAATAAAAGAACAGATTTTTTTTAAAAAAAATAAAGCTAGCTAACTCAGTTATTCCAAGTGTTTTTGGTTAATGCAAGGTACACTTTATAATGACATAATTTATAGTTCTTGACATAAATCATTTCTTAACAAAATTGTTTTTGATAAATCACTATTTCTTCAAGGCTGACCTGGCAATCTCAGAAGCAAAATCTAATATGTCAGTTGTTTCAACATTGATAAAGAAATGCTGAAATTGTTTTGAAGACGTTCAGATTACAAAATGACAATACTTTTCTGTCATTAAATTTAAGTGCATTAGCCGGAAGAAAGAGACCCCTCCCTATTCTCTATAGGATCTCCTAAACATACTTCCAGAGTTGTATTCCAGCTCACTTTCTCACTGCAATCTGCTACAAGCTCAGAAAATATGCCCACAGTGTAGCTAATAAAGCACAACATCCAGGAATAATTTGTTCCACAGGAGGAATAAAAAGTTAAACAACTTTGGCTTTCTAAATGTTTCTGCCAAGCAAGTTTAAAAAATTTAAAGAGGATATTAGCATGGTACCCAAATGAATACATACTCATCTATTGGTTCATTTGGATTGTTTCTTTTTCTCCCTGCCCAGATAAATATTTAGGGCAGCATTAAAATTCCTTCTTACCACTTGTGTCCCATAGTAAATTCTCAAGCATCATTAGAATATCTGCCTGTTATCAGCCCAGTAAGGGAATGAATTATTTACTATAACTTTGCCAGCAAGAGTAGAGATGACACCCTTGTGAAGTTTTGATAATTTCAAAACACTATAATTTACAGAAGGGATTGAAGTGTCGTCTCACCTCCTTTGCACCTATTAGTAAGTAGGACACATTGATTGCCTGTTTGTGCAACATTAAAGCACAGGTTTGGAATGCATGACTTCTACCAGGTTTTATGGCAAGTCACGAAAAATGTTTCTAAAGGATCTTGCTGTATGTATATATTTGCTTTCTTAGTCAAGCAGGATTATTAAACTAGTGTCTGCAAAATAGGTCAGAGCCTTTATGGGCCTGTCTAAATCAAGGGAAAAGCCAGTAGAATATCTCAAACTATCAGTATCAGTTTGGCTACTGTTATACACACAGTCATAGCAGCATGTGAATCCAACTTTGGATGTCAAAAGACCACAAATCATGAGGTAGAGAAGTTCCTCTTTTTTCTGCTATTAGAAGATGGGTGTCTGCACAGACCTGGTAAATATGCATGTGGGCCATGTGGCTAACTGCATCTTACCCTTGGTGCATCAGATTAAGCACCTCCCTTCCATATGATAAGACGGGAGGCACATGAGGTGCCAGTTTTAACTGGCCCTAGAATCAGGGGATTCGGAAGCACAATGGACAAGTGCTTTTGAAATCCTTACCTGTATTGGGGGGGGGGGGGCATGAAACCCCTCTGAGAAAACCCACCAAGCTCAATGCATCCCATCAGCTATGTGTGATAGCCCATTACTTGGTAAAACTCATGGCCTGCCTAGAAGTACAAAAAGAGAGTGACGATGAAGTTCCCTGGGTGGCTTTATTGCAAAGCTGATGAGATGCATTCAGAAGGGAGGACTGCAATTACGGCAGGCTGTTCAGGAGAAATCATTTGAGGATGTGGAGGTTCTTCCCATACAGTTGTCAAAGGCCTGTAAATTGCTGCTTCTTATCATTTTTCTATATTCTGCTGGTCTTGTGACAACTCTGACAATATTAATGAGGAAAATGTTGTTTTAGGATTATGATTTTGTATCTGCTTACTACATTTTTATTCTACCCGTCCTCCAAGGAAACTCAGAGTCTCTTATATGCTTTTATTGCTTTGTTAACTCAAACATTTTAAAGCCACTTTTCCCACCTAACAGGGTTCCCAAGGCAGTGGACAATAACAATTATAAAACATGTAGAAGTATATAAAAACAATTAATACAGAACACATAAAGAAACACATGAATGGGAGGAAGAATCAATGAGAATTACTGAGGGATTGCTCCCGCCATTGTATTCTGACAAGGTCAGTAAATTTTAGAGATTGTAACTAGCCCAAGGTTATCCAGGAAATTCTATGGCAAAGCAGGGATTTGAGTAGGCGTCTCCCAGCACAAAATCTAACCACTACACTACACTGGCTCTCTGTTTTGGTTTCCTGCTGTTGAATAAATGCTATGACAAAACTTAGGTATTTACAGAAAGACTACGCCAGGCCCAAGCCAAGAGATTTCTTTTTGAAGTGTGTGTCATGGATTTCTTGCAATGGCTTTGCATATTTCTATTTTATTACATGACTGATGGGAATGGAATTATTTTTTCTTGATGTATGTTAGTGCAGCAAAGTGACAGTTGCTCATCTTACTGTTACTGAACAGCTGCACTCTATTTGGTTTAAGAAAAGAGATTTATGCTGTGGTTCATCCAATCAGAAAACAGCTAATCCATTTAAGCACAGCCTGTATTTTTTGTTCAGTATAATGGCCTCATATTTCCAGTATCTATGTAGCCTCAAATTATGGAAGCTTATAAGCAAAAGAGAAGCAACTGTTTAGTTACTGTATTTTCCTTATTTCACATGGCATCTTTAACTTGTCGCTTTGATTTATAAAGACTCAAGGCCACAATCCAATGCAACATATTGGAGCAAGGGTAAATCCCACTGAAAACAGTAGGAAGTATTCCCCCCCCTTTGCTGGCTCCTGCACCTATGCCTTTAACAGCTTGAGCTGCAAGTTATCGTGCTTATCTTCATACCATGAAATGCAACACCCAGTACTTTCTCCAGATTCAGATGCTCCTCAGGATTACAGGAGCAGCCCAAGCCTTTTAGCTGGACACTTTTCAGACAATAAACAACTTAGGCTGAATGTACTTACTCATCACTAAGTCACACCAGCAAATAACAATAATCCACAACAGCCAATCTGCTATGAGGAACAGATTTATCTCTTTTAGCAGAAGGGTGGATATATTAATATACCATTTACATTCCAAGGCCAGGTCCTAGAGCAGAAACAGGTAGCAGAGCTCAGACCTGGCTCCCATTAAGCCCTGGTTCAGTGCCAAACAGCATGAAAAAATATGCATCAGACTAGTCAGGCCATTTCAGCAGAAGAGTGAATCCCAGTGGAGGGATTCTCTGTTGCTTTTAATAAAGCAGAATTCCAAGAACTTTAGATGTATGCAGGCTGCTTTCTCTGTATGGAGTCCATTTCCCCATTGTGCACTCACTGCCACTACCTACGAAGAGGCATTTGCAGCAGCAATAGAGCATCTACGCAAGGAGATTCTCTGATTCTCTCCATTCCCTCTCGCACTGGCCATCCCCCCCATCCCACCAAGTTAATGGGGATGGGAACCTGTTAAAAACTCACTGGCAGTATGAGGGAAGAATGGCAGATGCAAGGGAAATGGTGCCAATGTGGATAGAGTAATACGTTAAAACCCCTGCACCTTCCCATCTACATAGTGGCCAGCCCTGTCAGGACAACCTTTCTGAAAAGACTGTGCCAGAGCTGGTTTTGGAAAGAGCAGATTAAAACAGGTGAAACTACAGAAGGGAATGACTGGAGGACAAGTGGCAGATGCAGCCAGGTGAAAGCTTTCAAGCTAACCCTACCCCCATCCTCTGCATCTTCAGATCCAAGCCAAGGAGAACACTCATGTGAAGCGACCATGGAACTGCCTCATGTCAGAAAGAAAAATCCCACAATGACCGATGCTACATGTCGCAGCACCAAAGAGCACAAAGCACCATGTAATAACTGTTGGGAGGGTTGCAGCAAAAATTCCTCATAGACTGACCTCTCTCTGAGCAAGGCTGACCTGGTAAGGGATTTTGGAACTGATCTTGTCTATTCAAGTGAGCAGCTGTATTTTAATCAAGAGAATGTATTCTTGATGCATTTTAGAGTGGTTTTATATGTGCTTCGCAATCTGTTAACATATGAGTTTTTGGGACAGAGCAGCCTATGTATTTAACTAACAAATCGTGGTCCTAATTCATTCAGTGTCTATCAGATGGACACTAGTCCAGTAAAAGTAGCTCACTGTGCTGTTGTTAAGAAGCTGCATGTGATTGCTTTTTTAAAATAAAAAAAACCCTTGTATCATGTGCCTCAGCTAATCATAAAGCAGCTTACTTGGAATGTAATTTTTTTTAAAAAAAAAAATAGGGTCCTGTGCTTTTGAAAGCAAACTAGTTTCTCATTGGCTTGAGGTCTGCTTTAACTTTAATCAGTAATTAAGGGTCAGCCATCCAGTAAACTCATTAGTTTACACCAATTATGGTGGGTATAGTAACTAATGATTCCTAGGATCATGCCATGTATTTCCAAGCTTTCAAAGGATAATTATGGTGTAAATCAGATAGAGCGTAAATCTTTTCCATACGTTTTGGTTGGTAATTGAGAAATAAAATGGTTTCCAAATGTATTTCTCTCTCCCTCTTTCCACTTTTTGTTCTGCAGTAGATTTCTCCCGGGACTCTTTAAAGCATGTGGAAAAGGTGATGTCAACAACACTTATATATGCTGGGCAAACAGAGACAAGACTAATTAATAGAGATACAAAAGAAAATCTTGCCCCTTTCAATGGTCATCCTGACATGAAACATAGACATCATACTACAATCTTGGGTATTCAGAGAATGACTGGACTTGTGAAAAAATGGGAGTCTTGAAAATCCTCTCTGTGTAACATAGAACGGTGTTGCCAGCGTGCCTGCTTTTAAGATGATTTAGTCTCTGGAGCATTTTCCTTTGAAGTCTAATATGTAGTTCTGTGTCTGCACAACATTTTCAATGCATTAAACAAATTAGTCTCTGGTTACAAAACTTTTTCAACATTTGCAAGTTGCCATTTAACTAGATCCATTATGTGTCAACAAAGTTGATGGTGGGGTGGCTCGTTTGAGAGGAATGAACTTTTGGAATGATTAATAAATAAAACAGCTTCTCTCACCCTCAGTGTTTACTTGAAAGCAATCTTCTTTTAAAAGACATTAATATCCCTCAAATTATTATTAGAATAATTGCTTTTACTCCTCTCAGAGTGCACATTTTTCCCCCTCATTTCCCTTCAGTGCAGACAGCTTTTCAGTCAGATAGCAACTTCCTATTATTTGTCCCTGGTCCACCCCCGCCCTGCAAAATGAAGAATAGGAATTATACACTTTTCACTAAGGAATAATTAATATGTCTCAAGTATTAGAACAGAGAATTGCAGTGTGACTTTGAATGGTACCCTCTAAGGAGTAGCATTGTTTGTTCTCTCCGGTCTTTAATGAGCTTTAGTAAATGGCCAGGAAAAATTACCTTCTTTCTGTAATATGAGAGAAGTGAAGAATGAAGGAAGCTATAGAATCCCTAGGAGAAAAGAGAAAACAGCATGCACACCCCATTTTTACCACTGCACTTTCTAAAGATTAAGTTTTTGTGTTTTGGACTAAGGTCCCAGGATATACATTTCCCCTCAGCACAATTAAAACATATAGAATTCTTTAATGTTTTCTTTTATGAAACAAGAGACACTTTTTCCAGTGCTTTTCCCAATACACTGACAGGAATCCGGCTTATATTGGGGGACAATTATATTTGTTAGTATGGTATGTAGTCTTTCTGGCCCCCTCTTCATCAAAATAAGCTTATAAAAGTGCCATATTTCCATCATGAAAAGCCATATGCTGCCATGTTTCTGGTCTTGAATTGACTGTTTTCTCTGGCAAAGTGAAATGAATATTTGTATTTACTTACTGACTGCAAAAGAGTTGAGAGGCCAAAAACTTCTTGCCGTTTGCCTAAGGTGCTTGCATGAACACATGGAGGAATTTCAGATTTCCCATCTAAACAGCCATGATCCATCCACCACTACTCAGGACCAGTGTTCCCTCTAAGCTGAGTTAGCGTGAGCTAGCTCACAGATTTTTAGCCTCCAGCTCACACATTTTTGTCTTAGCTCAGGAAGGATGATCCCAGTGTACACAATTTTATGCAGTAGTTCACAACTTTAATGCCAGTAACTCACAAAGTAGAATTTTTGCTCACAAGACTCTGCAGCTTAGAGGGAACATTGCTCAGGACTGTCCCTTTTTAGGACCTTGAGGGACTGCAGTGGGAAGGAAAGGCAGTTGTGACAAGCCTCAGTGCATATGTGAAACATCTCCCATTGGCTCCTGGTCATTGGCTATGCACATCTGGAAGGCATTTCCATTCACACTGGGGATTCCTTAGATTTCTACTAGCTGCAGTTCCATGTCATGCTGTAGACCTTTGAGGGTGGGACACAAACAGTTGCAGCAAAAGGAAGAAATGAAAAAGACTCCCACAAAAAGGAACTTCTGCTCACTTTTTTTTGGTGATCCAAACCATTGTTTTCCCCACAGTGTTGATATGAAATGTTGCTTTGATTTGTTGCTAATGTTTTGTATTTCCATTGATAAAGCTTAATTGCAAAGTCATAAAAGCCATAAAGAATTATAAACATAATGAACCACTTTATTGTAAAGGCCCATGACAGGTAAAGTAGATCAAAACAAAATAAATCAGTCCAATTAAAAGTCTCATTAAAAAAATATACCATGACCACTCTGCCAGCTTAAGTCTTCCTTCTGAAAGCTAATCCAAATAGAAACGGTTTATGACACTTGGATCTAATGAATGTACAGCAGAAGATAGAAGGGCTTTTATATCTAAGGAAGCCCCCCCCCACACACACCCCGGATGCGTTGCTCTATATCCTGATATTGTGCATTGAGGATATCCACCAGTGAGCATTTTGGGGACTCTACTACATGATCAGATTTTCTGGCATCTGTATATCTAATGCCCTGGCCTGGATAGCCCAGGCTAGTCTGATCTTGTCAGATATCAGAAGTTAAGCAAGGGCAGCTCTGGTTAGTTGTTGGATGGGAGACCACCAAAAACTACCAGGGTTGCTATGCAGAGGCAGGCAATGGTATACTACCTCTGAATGTCTCTTGCCTTGAAAACCCTTTACAGGGTTACCATCTGCGACTTGATGTGTGTGTATACATATATATACACACAGGGGCAGATCCTTCCAAAAGTAAAACAGCATTCTTGGTGCACTCGCAAAGAACTCTCTTTACTACTTACCCTCTTTGGCAAAGCATCCCTGCTGCTGTGGCAGGCCCAATGGAGGCAGCAGCAAAGCAGCCTAGGGGCTGTGCCAGGCCTGGAGATAACTGGAAAAGAAGGAGGGGGTCACATTGGGCCCTGCATCAGCAAAAAAGCAGCCTAGTGGCTGCACAGCCCAGGAGCTCCACTGGGCCCAGTAGTGGCAGCCACAAAGCCTGCGAGATGTGCTGGGCCCTGTGTTGGCAGCCACATAGTCTGGAAGCCCCATTGTGCTCAGTGTTGGTGGCTGTGCAGCCTGGGAGACATGCTTGCCCACTCATCTGTGACTAGGGTTGCCAAGTCCAATTCAAGAAATATCTGGGGGCTTTAGGGGCGGAGCCAGGAGACTTTGGGGGTGGAGCCAGGAGACATTGGGGGTGGAGCCAGGAACAAGGGTGTGACAAGCATAATTGAACTCCAAGGGAGTTCTGGCCATCACATTTAAAGGGACAGCACACCTTTTAAAATGATGATCTGTAACATTAGCCAATCCCAGAGGTTTGAAGGATGCTGTTGGAATGACTGTGTTAGTGGAACCAATGAAGTTCAGAGAAGCGCAGATATCCCTGAGAGGATGTTACTGAGATCTTTCCATGCCTTGTTGACATCAGCAACAGAGTCCTGAAACCAGACCCAGAGTTCGGCTCCAGCAGGAGCTTGTAGGTATGGCTGCCCCCAACTCTGTGTTCGCCAGAAGCCCTGAGTGAGGAGGAGATGCAACTCGCGCACTGAATACTTAGAGATGAGCTGTCCCAAAGCTTTAGGAATAGTTTGTAGTGAGAAACACCCTCCCGCTGCAAGTCTGAGTCCCAGCGCGTCCGGAACTGAAAAGTGGCGGCCAGGTCACCGGAAGGGAGGGGACTAAGCAATAATTCCTCTCTCAAGGAATCGCGGAGGAGCTCAGCCGCTGTCGCCGCAAGCACCGGCACCAAGAGTAAAAGCCCCAGCAGTGCCTTGCAAAAAAAAAACCCCCAGGACCGGGTGGAGGAGGAGGGGGGCAGCCCCACAACAGGCCCAAGCGCGACGCCCCCTCGGGCATTGTACCCCACACACACTGCTGCAATTTCATCTCTTCCTCCCCCCCCAGCCACTCCGTGCAAACAAACAAACAAAAAAACACACCTTCCTTCCTCCTGCATTTGCAAAGCCCCACCATTGCAAAGGCGTGACCCGCCGAGGAGGGCGCTTCTTCCCCCCCGCCTCTTTTTTTGCAATGCTCTTTTTTTCTTTCTTGCTGTACCCACCTATTTCCTCAGGCCCGGGGAGGGCGGGAAAAGGGGGTTGCAAAGCTCGGCCCTGTTGCGAGGAGGAGGAGGCGCGTTTGGCTGCCTCTGCTTTGGGTGGGTGACGGGTTGCACCAGGAGGCTGTCTCCTCCCACCCCCAGGTCAAGGCGAGGCGCTGGCAGCGTCGGCCAACCTTCCCTCCCACCCCCACCCCAGGCCTGGAGCCGGGGAAAGAGGCAGCGGCGATGGAAGTGCCGCCTGAATGCCTTCACCATCCCCTTCTCTAATTTTACCTCAGAGGGGAGGGGAGCAGAGCCGGCGAACCGCTGCGCTGCTGCCGCCTCTTCTCGCCTTCACCTTAGCTGCTGCTCCTCCGAGACGGGCTCAGCAGCCTCTGAAGGACCCGGACTTGCGGCTCGCAACGCTCCTTGGTGCTGTTCCCCCCTCCCCTCCCCCCACTTCCATTTTTTGGGAGGGCGGGGGAAGAGGCTGCGAATTCGGGGGTCCCCCGCCAGGGCAGGAGGTTTGGGAAGCCTATCTGTGACCATGCAGCTCCACTGGGCCCTGTGTTTGTGGCTGCACAACCCAGGAGTCCCACAGGGCCCAGCAGTGGCCATCGTGCAGCCCAGGAGATGCAGTGAGCAAAGCAGTTACAGCAAAACCTGGAGTTGTGCTGAGCCCACTGTCAGCAGCAGCACAGCCCCTGAGTCATGCTGAGCCTGGCAAAAAAGTGGGAGCCAGGATTTCTCCCTCTGCAAGTATCATAAGCCCGTGTGTGTGTGTGTGTGTGTATGTGTGTACCATGTGTGGGCCAGTCTTCAGATCAGGACCACACTGGCAATAAGGAGATTTCCTTGTGAACTTGGGGGACCCGCCAGGTTGGCAGAAAAATCTGAAAACTTATTTTAAAAGTGAATTCGGGGTTTAAATCCCACCCTCAAACACATTCATTGTCTGTGCATGGAGACACAGTGAACCTACCTCCTCCAGTGGTGGCTGCAATGGTGAGGCTAATGGGAGTCACAGATGACTCCTTAGGGGAGGGACGGTGGCTCAGTGGTAGAGCGTCTGCTTGGTAAGCAGAAGGTCCCAGGTTCAATCCCCGGTATCTCCAACTAAAAAAGGGTCCAGGGAAATACGCGTGAAAAACCTTAGCTGGAGACCCTGGAGAGCCGCTGCCAGTCTGAGTAGTCAATACTGACTTTGATGGACCGAGGATCTGATTCAGTAGAAGGCAGCTTCATATGTTCATATGATGTGCTGGTCTCCATGGAATTGCACCAGACTTGCTGGCACTGGAGAATGGGGAGGCGGGGGGGGGGGGAGAAAGAGACAATGGGCCTGGTAGCAGAGGACAGGACAGGAGCTGCATTGATCTCACTGAGATCAGAGATGGTGAGGGGAGCCTAAGCTGCTCCAGGCTCACTGACAGTTTAGACTGTGGGGGCAGGAGACATAGCAGACATAGCGGTAGAGGCCAGATGCCACAAAACAAAACAGCCAGAGTGGTTCCAGGCTTACTGGCACCAGAAACAATGGGAGGGGGGAGATGCAGTAGGTCCAGTGGTAGAGACAGGGAGACATGCTGGGCTCTCCGGGGGGTGGAAAAGATGCGAGAGTCTGAAGTTGTTCCAGGATTGCCAGTAGCGGAGGTGATGGGGGAGCTATGGTGGGCTCCCTGGAATAACAGCAATTATAGACACATGCTACAACTAGAAGGAGAAAGGATTCCCTCCACTCCCCTTGCAAGCATATTGGGTTCACACTTGTATTTTCTAATGGTAAAAAGATGTTTGGAACTTCGTTTGGGGCCAGACCTGTTGGGAAGAAGGGTGCAATTAATGTGTTATTTTCTCAACAGAAACAGATGGCTTAAAGCTGTTATTATCCCATTATGAAGGTCTGTTTTTTCCCTATTACTGTGGTTATTAATAGCACAGGACCCCCAATTTCTATTGGGAACTGGTGTAGGGGAAAAAAAGATTTCAAGCCACTCCCCTGCCACCACTGCCCTCATCCAGAACACCCAACATACACATATACCCTGCAGCAGATTTAAAAAAAAACAAAAAACCCTGGTATCTTCCACATACCATAGATTTCATGTTTGGAGGTCATCAGAAATTTTACTGATTCACTTAAGAACATAGGAACATAAGAGAAGCCATGTTGGATCAGGCCAATGACCCATCCAGTACAGCACTCTGTGACTAGGGTTGCCAATCCCCAGGTGGGGGCAGGGGATCCCCCGGTTTGGAGGCCCTCCCCCCGCTTCAGGGTCATCAGAAAGCGGGGGGAGGGGAGGGAAATGTCTGCTGGGAACTCTGTTATTCCCTATGGAGATTTATTCCCATAGAAAATAATGGAGAATTGATCCACGCGTATTTGGGGCTCTGGGGGGGGCTGTTTTTTGAGGTAGAGGCACCAAATTTTCAGTACAGCATCTAGTCCCTCTCCCCAAACTATCCCCCAAGTTTCAAAACAGTTGGACCAGAGGATCCAATTCTATGAGCCCCAAAAGAAGGTGCCCCTATCCTTCATTATTTCCTATGGAAGGAAGGCATTGAAAAGATGTGCCGTCCCTTTAAATGTGATGGCCAGAACTCCCTTTGGAGTTCAATTATGCTTGCCACAGCCTTGATCTTGGCTCCACCCCTAATGTCTCCTGGCTCCACCCTCAAAGTCCCCAGATATTTCTTAAATTGGACTTGGCAACCGTATCTGTGACACACAGTGGCCAAAAAACTAGGCACCATCAGGAGAACCATCAGTGGGGCCAGGACACTAGAAGCCCTCCCACTGTGCCCTCCTCAAGCACCAAGAATACAGAGCATCACTGCCCCACACAGAGAGTTCCAACAATATGCTGTGGCTAATAGCCACTGATGGACCTCTGCTCCATATGTTTATCCAATCCCCTCTTGAAGCTGTCTATGCTGGCAGTCGTCACCAGCTCCTGTGGCAGTGAATTCCACATGTTAATCACCCTTTGGGTAAAGAAGTACTTCCTTTTATCAGTTCTAACCCAATTGCTCAGCAATTTCATTGAATGTCCACAAGTTCTCGTATTGTGAGAAAGGGAGAAAAGTACTTCTTTCTCTACCTTCTTTATCCCATGCATAATCTTGTAAACCTCTATCATGTCACCCCGCAGTCAACATTTCTCCAAGCTTTTTAACCTTTCTTCATAGGGAAAGTGTTCCAACCCTTTAAGCATTCTAGTTGCCCTTTTCTGCACTTTTTCCAATGCTATAATATCTTTTTTGAGGTGCGGTGACCAGAATTGTACACAGTATTCCAAATAAGGCACACCATTAATTTATACAGGGGCATTATGATACTGGCTGATTTGTTTTCAATTCCCTTCCTAATAATTCCCAGCATAGCGTTGGCCTTCTTTATTGCAGTCACACACTGTCTCAACATTTTCAATCAGTTACCTATCACAACCACAATATCTCTCTCTTGGTCAATCTCCACCAGTTCTCACACCCCATCAGCTTGTATTTATAGTTAGGATTTTTGGCCCCAATGTGCATTACTTTGCACTTGGCCATGTTGAACCTCATTTGCCATGCTGACACCCACTCGCCCAGCCTCAACAGATCCCTTTGGAGTGCTTCACAATTCTCTCTGGTTCTCACCACCCTGAACAACTTAGTGTCATCTGCAAACTTAGCCACTTCACTGCTTACTCCCAACTCCAAATCATTAATGAACAAGTTAAAAAGCATCGGACACAGTACTGAGCCCTGTGGCACCCCACTGCTTACCATCCTCCATTGCAAAAATTGCCCATTTATACTTACTATCTGTTCCTTATTAATTAGCCAGTTTTTGATCCATGAGAGGACTTGTCCTTTTACCCCATAACTCTTTTTTACTTAGGAGCCTTTGATGAGGAACTTTATCAAAAGCTTTCTGGAAGTCAAGGTAAACAACATCTATTGGGTCTCCTTTGTTCGCATTCATTGTTTGGTATGGAGAGAGGTCTGCAGGAGCTCTCTTCCCAAATAGCTGAATGACATTATTATCAATTTTCTGAAAGTGTTATGTGTTCACAGACCCAGTAGCTGGGTCAGGAGAGTAACATCTTTATGCACCTTGTTTTTATTCTACTAGAGGTAAAAGCATGGAATCATAAGAATGCATACAAAGGACCTAGCTCAGACTAGGATCCATGCAAGAACTGTGCATATTGTTTTGAATTAAAACTCAAATTGGGGTGCTTCCCCAGAGTGATAATTTTGTTTGTAGCTCTCGTTGCCATCGCAAATGAAGAGGCATTCACAGCTGCATTACAACATTCATATGGCAATTTCCTCTGAACTTTCCTTACCTCAGCACCTGAAGGCTGCCATTCCCACTCCCAGGCTTTTGAAATAATTGACAATTGATACATTACAATTGTACAGTAATGTTATAATGATCTGTTGCCATGATCTTCTAGCTACTTTAATGTCACAGTTGTCATAAACAAAAGTCTCTAGCCCTTTTAATCACAGAGATACACCTTTCTCCTTATATCTCCACACCCTCAATGCAGCATGTAAACAAGGGGACCTAAACTGCTTCCTCCCATGTCTTCTCAAGCTCTAGTGCTTTCAACATCCCGCTCCCCCCCCCCCCCCCCGGCTTGGTTCAAATACCATAAGTCAGCCTCTCTGAAGAAACAACACATTCTTGCTGTGTGCATGTTTTTCATAAAATTAGAATGAAGTTCTTAGTGACCATACTCCTCACTCAAGACATCCTACCACCAAAATTTCAAGTACCTGGATCCAGGCCTATGTCCTTCTTGTGCCTTACCTCACTGTTCTCTTCCAGCCAGACTCACACTTGTGTTAGAGCCAAACTGAGGAGAAAATGTTGAAAGCAGTGGAGTTTGATAAGACATGGGGGCAGGTAGTTAGTTACCCTCACTGTCATGCTTCATTTAGGTTTTATAGTTGGCCTCCCAGGCCCATTTTCTTTTCATATAATGAGTGAACTCATGGGTGACCCCACCTCCTTCACATCTAGCCTGATCCTTAGTTTAATTAAGAAAATTTCTTTAACCAGGATTAAGAGTAGCTGGGGATAAGTTTCATCAGGGAAACAATGCAAGAGGCTACTGGGTCATTTTGCTGCTGTTTTTAAGGAACTGTGCAAATATTATTGAATGAAGATGACATGGAAGATGCTAACTGGCAACTGGGGGTGGGGACCAAGACAGAAGTGCAGCATTTGCTTCTGTCTCCCTCAGGACATGCAGCAGTGCTTGTGAACACAGAGGTACAAGCAAACATTTGATTCTCTGTGTCCCCATGGCAGTGCTTCCAATCAGTGGAAGGAGAGAAAATGTTTCATTTGTCTCAAGCCCCTGCCCAGACTGTTTATATGGCAGCATGAGCAAGCAAAATGTTCTTAGGCTAACACCTAAAAAACAGAGTGGTAACAAATCCTGTTTTTGTAGAATTAAGTCAAAGCCCTCTTCAATTTAATGAACCAGAAGTGCTCTTGGTTTAAATAATGCTTTGGAAAGACAACAAAATTCTCCTCAGTGGTGAGATCTTGAGTAACTGTAGACCTTTTCAGACATTAAAATCATACCTGATGGGAACACGCAATGCTACCTTCAATATTTGTAGTCATCGTGTTGCATGAATAGGGCATCCTGTGTATTTACACATAGCTTTGGTATGTGTGAACTGACCACCGGAGTTTTCAAAGTTTGTTTTTGAAGGTACTAAGGCCATACATGCAAGGCAAATGTGTCTGTTTCCCCTGTTCACACAACATACTGACTATGCAGATCAGGACAACTGTGGGTAGCATATGCTACTGTTATGCATGGTTGGTGAACTCCTGATGTACACCGTTATAATATGTGAAAAGGACAAAGGTGTTGATTTTATATCTGCTGAGTTACTTTCCACTCCTCCTTGACCTTCCTGAAATCTAAACCAGCCTGCCAGAATAATAGCCAGTCTTGAAGATTTATGATTACCAACAGTCATTAATTTTTCAATTCAGATTAGTTACAATATATTAGATTTGTTAATATTTGAATGCATGTGTCTACCATCCAGTCCTACATTCTGTTTCACACAGTGGTTCACCCAGTGTCTCACAAAGGCCATAAACATGGCCTGGGGGGGGGGGAGTAGTTCTCCCCCCACATTTCCCCAGAATCCTACTTCCATACACCCCTGGCTGGCTTGGGACAACTATCCAGAAGGGACTGCAAGCAGACTAAAGAAACGTTCCTTTATCTTTAATAATTTTATTGTGGATGTTGTCACTTGTTACTTATCAACATACATCATTTTTACAGTGAGCTTTTAACTTAGAAACTTAATTTTAAGCAGCTCAGTTCTGGCTAGGTTTTTAACTGATGGGTTTTCATTAACAACTTCTAATTTTTTAATTTATGTTACAGTTTATTCTGTAAACTGCCTAATTAAGTAAATAATGAATTAATCATGCAGGGAATAGCTAAACGAAGCTGTGGGTACTAAAGGTAAAAGAGCTGGTTCTACTTTGCATCCAGTCGCCCCAAGTATCCTAGTCATGCAGATACATGGAAGCTGCAATATTTCAGAGGTATGTATTTACTAACCTTTCTCCCCGATGGGGACCAACATAGCTTACACTGTTGTTATTGTCTCCATTTTGTCTCCATTTTGGAGAGCCAGTTTGGTGTAGTGGTTAAGTGTGCGGACTCTTATCTGGGAGAACCGGGTTTGATTCCCCACTCCTCCACTTGCACCTGCTAGCATGGCCTTGGGTCAGCCATAGCTCTGGCAGAGGTTGTCCTTGAAAGCGCAGCTGCTGTGAGAGCCCTCTCCAGCCCCACCCACCTCACAGGGTGTCTGTTGTGGGGGAGGAAGATAAAGGAGATTGTGAGCCGCTCTGAGACTCTTCGGAGTGGAGGGCGGGATATAAATCCAATATCTTCATCTTCTTCTTCTTCTTCTTCATCCTAACAACCATATGAGGTGGGTTAGGCTAAGAGTCTGTGACTGGCCCAAGGGCACCCATGGTATGCCCCAAGGGTATATACCAAGGGTATGTGCAATACAGAACACCATAGTCTCCAAAACTAAAATATCACCAGAACAGAAACACAACTGCAGTTCACAAATGAGTAAGACTTGCCATCTTTTTGTGCTAAACAGTAATTATGCAGAGTGGTCCTCAGATGTAGCATTGCTTAGCTTCTGGAACTGCAAAATATCGGGCTCGACTTGAAGAAGCATGGAGAAGCTTTCTTTCCTCCTACTGTGATTTGCTAAGTTATTTCTCCCAAGTTGCCTGTGAACATCCGCAGTGTCATTATTTGAGATTGTTATACTATTAGCTTTAAAATTTTATAAGCCATACAGCAGCACAGGTGTCAGCCTGAAAAGTTAAGGAGGGTTAATAAAGAAATGCTGGAGAAAACCTGAGTTGGTTTTAAAAAAGGAAAGAAATAAACTGTCACATACATGCAAATAAAATCTGGAACTCCTAAAAAGATTGACTCAAGGTTCCTTTGACTCCTCCAAAAGTTTTGCTTTTGGCCAAGGAACAAAGCACATGAATTTTTCGTTTATATAGCGTGTGTTCACTTTATAGCAATACTATAATGCTATTTTTAAAATTCTGCAGGAGAGGGAGCAAGAAAAAGACGGCTTCCATCATTCTGCTGGGCCAATTGTCACCTGTTCTTCCTCTCAGTCCCTACCAGGTGCCAGCTGTTCCTTAAAAGGGAAGAGAGAAGGCTGCCTGAACACTATGGTTTTTGCTCTTGTTACCCTTTAGCTCAGTGGACTTTAACCTTGTTGAGTCTGTGAACTCTTATGGATTTTTTTGCAGGTGGGAAGAAGGGCATAAGCACAAAATGGCTGATATGGGGGTCTGGGCCAATGACAAAATGTCTGCCATTTGGACAGGTCAATCAGGAAACATTAAAAGATGCTATAAAATGTTTAAAGCCAAACACTCTCTTGTGATGGAAGCAGCTGCTTCCAAATGAGCATTCCCTGCAGATGTGATGATGCCTCTTAGAGTCTTCTGAAATACCTACTTTAAGGAGGAGGAGAAAAGCTTGAATCAGCTCTTTGCTTCCAGGAAAAGATGCTCTTTCCTTTCAGTTTTTAAAGAATGGTGAAAGTTTGCTCCCTGTGCACTCACTGGAAGAGGTTACCAACCCCAGAGAAACAGAAACATTTGTCTCTGTGACCAAGGCAATGATGCACGGTTGTGACTTACTAGTGATCTCAGAGGTAAAGCCACATTTTATATCCTTGCTCTTCTGCAAAACTCCCTGGATAATCTTGGCCACTCACTATCTGTTCACTTAGTTTATCTTATAGACTTCTCAAAAGATAAGAAGGGAAAGGAAGATTTTTTTCCCCCTCAAGTACGGACTCCACCTGTGGATATCTATATTTGCAGATTGGGCCCATATTGACACTAAACAGATTTCCTTGCAAACTTGGGGAGCACCCCAGATTTGTAGAAAAATCTGAAACAACAAGCAAAAAATGCTGTGCATAAAGCTCCCCCTAATTATACTTATACTAAAAAATCCTCAACATAATATTAAAAAAAGGTAAAGGTAGTCCCCTGTGCAAGCACCAGTCGTTTTCAACTCTGGGGTGACATTGCTTTCACAATGTTTTTATTACTGACTTTTTACGGGGTGATTTGCCGTTGACTTCCCCAGTCATCCCTGAGCCCGCTTCGGTGGGGTAGGGCGGGATATAAATTGAATTAAATAAAAATAAAAAATAAACTTTCCCCCTAGCAAGCTGGGTACTCATTTTACTGACCTCGGAAGGATGGAGGGCTGAGGCAACCTGGAGCCAGCTACCTGAACCAGCTTTCGCTGGGATCAAACTAAAGTCGTGAGCAGAGGGCTCCGACTGCAGTACTGCAGCTTTACCACTCTGCACCACAGGGCTCTCTCAACATAATATACATATGCATATATTAAATTATTACACATACATAATTCAAACTCCCACTAGTAATACACATGCTAGTTTGAGAGCCAGTTTGGTATAATGGTTAAGTGGTATAGTGGTTAAGTGCGCAGACTCTAATCTGGGAAAACTGGGTTTGATTCCCCACTTCTTCACATGCAGCTGCTAGTGTGGCCTTGGGTCAGCCACAAGTTCTCAGCAGAGTGGTTCTCTCAAGAGCAGTCCTCTAAGAGTTCTCTCAGCCCCACCTACCTCACAAGGTGTGTGTTGTGCGGATAGGAAGGGAAAGGAGATTGTAAGCCATTCTGAGACTCCAACTAAAGGTCAGAGTATAAATCCAATCTCATCTCTTCTTCAAATTGGCATTACATATTCCATACATTAATTAGGAATTGTACATAAATAGACACAGCTGGTGCTAAATTTGCACTTCAAACAATTCCTCAGTGATGGAACATGTATACTCTCCTCAGTCTGTAATTTTCAGCAGTGACTGAACTTCATTCACCTTGGAGGACAAAACTGTCATGGTCCGGGCACGGTCAGGGAGCAGAGTCCAAGTCCGGTCTCGGGTCGTAGCCAAGAGAGTCAGAACAAGAGCCAAGTCAGGAAGCCAGGAACTGAGTCAAGGGCCTGAGGGTGTGGTTGTCCAACACAGGGGGTCTGGAAGTTGAGAAAACCAAGCAGGGGCAAGGTCCAAAGATAAGAACTGGGGTGGATGTGACATCACAGATGTGACACGTTGCTTCAATGGAGAGCCCAGCCCCGATTAGGGACTAAAGGGGCCTCCGGTGATCCTTCAGTTAGCAAGTGACGGGGCTCCTGTACTCAGGACTCAGCAACTGCCTCCCCCACAGGCATGCGTCTTGACAACCTCTTTAGCTTGGAGAAACGTCGACTGCGGGGTGACATGATAGAGGTTTACAAGATAATGCATGGGATGGAGAAAGTAGAGAAAGAAGTACTTTTCTCCCTTTCTCACAATACAAGAACTCGTGGGCATTCCATGAAATTGCTGAGCAGAAAGGTTAAAACGGATAAAAGGAAGTACTTCTTCACTCAAAGGGTGATTAACATGTGGAATTCACTGCCACAGGAGGTGGGGACTGGATGGGCCATTGGCCTGATCTAACATGCTTCTCTTATGTTCTTAATGGGTCGCTAAGTCCTGGCAGAGTCACTCTCTCAGGTGAGCTACCCATGAAGGTGAGTCAGGCGGGCTTGTTTGCAGCTACACCTTGTCAGCTGCTAGTGGGTCAGGTGTGGGGAATGTTGACTCAAGTGGCGGCAGCAAGCTATCAACTCCCAGGGCATCAGAGAGGCCAGCTGCAGGCTTTGATGGTGCTGTTAGCTCAGGCAGGGGCTCAGCATGATCTCTGTCGCCCATTACCATAACGTTGTATCACTTTCCCATCAGCTGATTCATTGAGTGAAAGCCTCCCACACTACCAATAGGGTTGCCAGGCTGGGCTCCTGGGTCCATCTCAGGATCTTCTTGCATACATGCATAGCATGTGTGGTGCGATGATGTCACCCAGAAGTGACATCATTATACAGGGCACATCACATGTCAACACTCTAGTATTTTGTCCAAAATATCAAAGCATTGACATTCAAAGTGCCGGAGCAATGATGTCATTACCAGGTAATGTCACTGTACAGACAATGTCAACATGGGAGGGTGCTGTTTGGGGGTGGGGCTTCCCCACCAGTCAGCCGTCTAGTGGTGGATTGGAGTTCCTGAAATCAGGGGAAATCCTGCCCCAACCAGGGGTTTAGCAACCCTAATGAGTTGGGGAACACTGGTAAAGGCTGCCTCTGAGCATGTACAAAGGGCAAAGTTTCCCATTTACTTCCTCCAGTCCTGTATGCAAGTGTGTGTGAGTGATCTATGGCATGCATGAGGAGGACCTGAATCAGAGTCTGCTTTCTTAGACAGGAAGCACAGGCAAGGAATATAGCTATCAGTACCTACTGGTTACAAATCTAATTAACGGAACAGAAACATAATGCTAAGCAGAACTTAACAATATAGAACAGTTACTTCTGATACAGAATGCATCTTCTGCTCCTTGACCTCTTTGTGTATTTTAAGGCTTCTTCCCTGGAAAAATACATGGCAGTCAAGATCTCAGAAACTCCCTAATGGGCTTCAAAGTATGTTGCATCTCCAACTCATAACAGAGGCAGGATGTAGGAGCTGCCAGGAGAAGTGAAAGGGGGAATATGGTGGGGAGAAGGACACAGGGGAAAGTGATGTGCACCCACCCAAGTCCTTGAGATTCCCCTCCCACACAAGTGGGCCTGGCCCCAATCATAGTTCCCTTGGTAGAGGCTGCTGGGGATGTGAAGACAGAGTGCAGATATAAGTAGATTGGCTGTTGTGTGGGAAAGATAGAAGGAAGCAGGATAAGGGGAACAGGGAATGTGAAAGGAGAAATAGTAGGGGAGGGGAAATTAAACACCTCCCTCACAATCCTTGAGGTTTCCTACTTGTGTGTGTATATAAAAATCAATTTAATTACTTAATTAGTTAACAAAGTAACTGCACTATGCTGAGATGACCAATAGAAAGAAACTGTAAAATGTAGGAAGAAACTGTAAAAATTTTCTTATTTCCTGGGAGTATATGCACTGTCAAAGTATTCAACTCAAACCCTTTTAGAAATTTTAGCTCTTGACAAGGACCCCCCCCCCCCCCAATTTGCCAGCCTACCAGCTTTCAGGCTCACTTGGATACACACACACACACACAAAAAAAAAAACCCAGGTAGGAAGCAATTTGAGACTTGAGAGTGCCAAAGTTCTGTGTTCTCTCCTTGCTGATTTGTGTTCTCTCCTTGCTGATCCCCCAAAAAACCTGTGCAACCAAACAATTTAGGCACACACTGATGTAAACCACAGGTGCAAAATCAGATACCCTGTTAAACAGAACTCTTATTAAAACCAAAATGTTTTATTATAGAGATGAAACAGAGAAAAACAGCATTCAAATAGCAAAATACAGCGATTACTTAGGTGAATGCCTTTAATTACTGCTTGAATCAGTTGAGATTACCATGCAAAGTCCAATAAATGCAAAGCTTCTAAAAACTCGTTTGTTTCAAGCCATTTAGCTATTCAAGTACATAGTTTCCGTGTCCCACATCTCCCTGCTATCATGGCTGGAGATCTCCAGCTCATGGCTGGAGATCTTCCAAAATTAAAACTGGTCTCCAGATTACAGAGACCTGTTCCCCTGGAGAAAATGGCTGCTTTGGAATGTGGACTCTGTGACATTGTACCCCACTGACATCTCTCCCCTCTCCAAACCCCATCCTTTCCAGGTTCCATCTCCAAAATCTCCAGGGAGTTTCAAACCAAGAGCTGGCAACCCTGGCTGTGACTTGGTGGTAGAACATTTGCTTGGCATGCAGGAGGTTCCAGTTTCAATCCTGAGCATCTCCAATTAAAAAGGTTCAGGGAGTAGATGATGTGAAGGACCCTTGCCTGGGACCCCAGAGACCCTATAACAGTAGACAATACTGATTTGGCAAATCAACAGACTGATATAGTATAAAGCAGCTTCATATTTTCACGCAAGTCCAGAGGGGCATAACTAATTTTACAGCTATCTTTCCAATAGCCTCACAAATGTAAAAGAAGATGCAAGGTTTTTTTGCCTTGCTTCTCACCCAGTCCCATTAATGAAACAGAGAAAAACAGCATTCAAATAGCAAAATACAGCGATTACTTAGGTGAATGCCTTTAATCACTGCTTGAATCAGTTGAGATTACCATGCAAAGTCCAATAAATGCAAAGCTTCTAAAGACTCGTTTGTTTCAAGCCGTTTAGCTATTCGAGTACATAGTTTCTGTGTCCTACATCTCCCTGCTATCATGTTGAAAAAGCAGGAACAGAAAGTATGAAACAACCATATTGGTCCTTTTTAAAACTCCAAAGACTTTCTTTTGAAATCCAATCATACTTGCATGCCTCCAGGATTCTGGACCAACTACAGCTTGGCAAGTATGAAAAGGGGTCCTATATTTGAGAAGGAAACAACATTGTTGATGTATAACAAAGGTATTAGCCATTAAATATAGACTTCCAGGAAGGTTAGAATTTCTACCTTATCCCTTTTTGGGGTTGTCTAGATATGCAACACATATGAAAAGAAGATAGGCTAATTCCAAAAATGGAGTGTTCCATTTTCCAAGGATTTTCCTTGCAAATCCTGGCCATTGCAGGGATGCCTGTTATGGCCATTTTTGTTTCTTTTTTATTCATAAATCGTCACCACCATTGGTTTGCATCTACCTCATTTCTATTGCCATCACTTAGGATTCTTTTAGCCCACTTTTATAATGATTATATAGAGATGCAAGAGATGTAAAAATAGCATTTACTTGCATGAAGCTGCTTTATATTGAGTCAAACTATTGGTCTATCAAGTCAGTGTTGTCTACTCTGACTGGCAGCAGCTCTCCAGGGTCTCAGTTAGAAGTTTTCCATATGACCTACAGATGCTAAGGACTGAACCTTTTGCATGCAAAAGAGATGCTCTACCACTGAAACATGATGGTGGAAAATGCCATGTCTCAGCTAACTTATGGTGACCATGTAGAGTTTCCAGTGCAAGAGACAAGCAGAGGTGTTTTGCCTCTGCATTAAAACTCTGGACTTCCTTGGTGGTCATCCATCCAAGTACTGACCAGGGCTGATCCTGCTTAGCTTCCAAGATTTCGCAAGAATGGGCTACCCTGGGGCATTCAGGTCAGGGACCACTGAGCTATGGCCCCATCTCAATTCATTTTAATGCAAATATCATTTACATGAGGTAAATAGTGCAAAATGAAGACTCATAAGCTTCACTTTTTTCTCAAGAGAGAACCAAAAGCAGAAAAGATATATTCAAATCAAATTCAACTGCTTTCAAAATTCAGTTCACACTTAGCCAGTATAAATCAAGTACATACAACACTATTAGGGCCTTCTATCCTAGTACTGCAAAATCTCACCAGGGATCCATAGAGTGATTTTTCCCAGACCAGGTACCTCTGATTCTTTAAACTCAGCATGACAGATATTGATCCTGGCTTTTTATCCAAAGCATAAGCTCTCTACCACTGCACTGTGGCCCATTCAACCTGAACATCTGGTTCTAGCAGACCCCAGGATAGTGTTACAATTTTAGAGTTCCTTTATTTGAAGTAAGGGTGAACAGAACGCTACTTTTGGAATACAAATAGACGATACTTTGGAGAAGACACCAGCAGAACTAAGATATGGCTTCCATATTTCAACATAAGGGATATTGAGGGTCCTTTACTTTCTTAGTCTTTCATCAAGTCAAGAAACAAATGCCAGTCTGAGCACCTAAGCACACCTTGATCCATGGGAGCCTTTACCCAAATGGTTTGTGCTCTAAATTTTGCTTTTAACTGAGAGCTTCATCTTCATGGCCCTATAAGAGGAACCAATGCCAGATGCAAGAAAGTGTACCAGAATAATCCCTATTTTGAAGAATTAAGGGGGCATTCAGGATCATGCAAATAACAGCAACATCAAGCTAATGTAACAAAGTCATATGGGGTCATGAGGAAGAAAGTGAGGTCATTTTCATTGGAAAGGAAACTGAACTGATGTCATCTTTGCACTTAGTGTAGTTTGCATTTAGTCCACAGTTCTAATAGTTTAGCATTTCACTACGAAGGCAAAACTGTGGGGGAGGGAGCACAATTTGTATAGAGGACCTTGTCTAATACCTTTGGAATACAAATGGATGATATTTTTAATCTGTTTTTTAATCCATCAAGCCTTCCTTTGTAGTCCCTACTTCTCACTGAGCTGAAGCAACAAATTAGCATCATTTTTGTTTTCTTTAAGCATTTATACCCGCAATTCTCAGTCAAATTTGGTTACATGAGGTAACACAGGAAGACATAATAGCATGTCACACTTTTTTCTCCACCCAACTTGAACTGAGGTGGTGAGGAGCTGCAGAGATAGGATGCAACCAGACATCATTGGGTATTGTGCTTCTACAACCGTTGCTGACTTCCTGGATTGTTATTGTCCACACAGGAAAATCCAGTTATGAATTATTGTATACTACATCAATAGCACAACATCCAACAAAGTGTGGTTGCATTTATAGTGGCACGGGAAAAGAAGCAGAAGGGGAAAGTAGAGGTTTCTTAGCTTCCTGTGCAAAAGTACTGCTGGTCCAGAATGTCAGATCTTGAGTAGCAGAGGGAGAAAACCTAAAGTACAGCAGCAGCTAGACTGTGAGATTTTGAGACCTGTGGGGATAGTGGCAGAATGCAGTGCAATGCAGCATTGTGACAAGAGTAGACATGGGGCTGTGAGCTAGGGTTGTCAAGCTACAGGTCATGGCTGGAGATCTTCCAGAATTAAAACTGGTCTCCAGATTACAGAGATCTGTTCCCCTGGAGAAAATGGCTGCTTTGGAAGGTGGACTCTGTGACATTGTACCTGTAACGTACTCGAAGCGGAGACGAGAGTAGGGCAACATAGTTTATTAGGAGCACGTTGCAAGGGAGGGAGAACGCGGGCCGGGCCCCGCTTATATACAATTCCCGGTACAGCCTACTGGGTCGGTCAGGCCAATCCTGACCTGTTGAACTTCCCGCCGCAGCTGTTGATTGGTGGGTGATTCCGCGCCCTGCGCTGGAGGCTTCTGGGACAGCCCAGTAGCCTCCGCGCGGGGCGAATGTTGTTACTGATACACTACACTCCTCCCCCCTTAGTTAGTGACATAGTCCTGGAGGTAGGCGGGAGGTCGACGCTCCCGTGTTGAACGCCTTGGGGTTGCTTGTGGTGCCGGGGCCCCTTCCGCATCCGGGGCTTCCCTGGGGTTTTGAGCGTCGGGGGGCTGTGGGTCTGGATCCGAGGGTTGGTCCGCCTCTGCCGGTGGGTGTGGCCTTGGTGCCGGCGCGGGTGTCATTGGATGCTCCTCGGCCCCCTCCCCCTCCCTCGTTTCCGTGGGTACCTCTGGGAGAGTCCGGCGGCGCAACTGGTCGATGTGCCGGCGTAGGCTCTGGCCCCCCTCGGTGGATACCTCGTAGTGGCGGGAACCCACAACCCGTAGTACCCACCCGGCTACCCACTCTGGGCCTGAAGCGTAGTTGCGGGCGAACACTGGGTCCCCCGCGAAGAACCCCCTAGCCGCGTCTCTGACCTCCGGGGACCCTCGTACGTCGGAGGCTCTGTCGGGGTGTAGGCGGTCTAGCCGTGTGGTGAGCTTGCGTCCCATGAGGAGCTCAGCTGGGCTGACCCCGGTGACTGGGTTTGGAATGACCCGGTTGTCGAAGAGGAACGCGGCTAGCCGGTGGTCCCAATCGCCTTGCACTATTCTGCCCAGGGCCTCTTTTGTTGTCCGGACCATCCGCTCGGCCTGGCCATTGGTGGCCGGGTGGAAGGGAGCTGACCGGATGTGTCTAATGAGGTACCGCTGGAGGAACGCCTGGAATTCCCCCGATGTGAACGCTGTCCCGTTGTCCGAGACTATGGTGTCCGGGATACCGTGGGTGCACAGGACCCTGCGTAATGCTCTAATGGCTGCTGCTGACGAGGTAGACCCTACGGGGATGACCTCTAACCATTTTGTGTATGCATCTACAATGATTAGGAAGATCTGTCCCTGGAACGGCCCGGCAAAGTCAATGTGGAGCCGGGACCACGGTTTCCTCGTGGTCTCCCACCGTGTAGCTGGGGCGCTGGGTGGGTCCGACCGCGACTCCTGGCATGTGCTGCATCTCCGGACCCAGTTCTCTATCTCCCCGTCCATCCCCGGCCACCATACGTAGCTCCTGGCTAGGGCCTTCATTCTCACTATGCCTGGGTGTGTTTCGTGAAGTGATTCCAAAACCCGTTTCTGTAGGGGGGGGGACCACTACCCTGCTCCCCCATAGTAGGCACCCCTTGTGGGCTGCTAGTTCCTCCCTTCGCATTTTGTAGGGTCTGAACTCTTCCCCCATGTCCCCCTCTGGCCACCCCCTCACCACCCAGTCGAGCACCCGTGCTAGGCTTTTGTTTTTTCCGGTGGCTTTGGCCACCTCCGCCGCGTGGAGGGGCTGATCCGGGAGTGCCTCTATCGACATGACCTGGTGTGCTGGGGCCGGATCGGGGCCTGTGTCTGGGAGTGGCAACCTGCTGAGTGCGTCCGCGTGACCCATTGCCTTGCCCGCCCTGTGTACCAGAGCGTAGGTGTACGAGTTGAGGAATTGGTTCCACCTCAACACCCTCTGGGACAGGATTTGGGGAGTTTGGCGGTCTGGGGCCAACAGACCCAAAAGCGGCTTATGGTCCATCACTATTGTGAACCGGCGCCCATACAAATAATCGTTGAATTTATGGACCCCCGCTACTATGGCCAAGGCCTCCTTGTCGATTTGTGCATAGTTCCGTTCCGCCGACGTCAGGGTGCGTGAGTAGTATGCGACCGGGACCTCCCGGCCATCCGGCAACTGGTGCCCCAGGACAGCGCCCACCCCGTAGGGCGACGCATCGCATGCCAGGATGACCGGAAGACGCTCGTCGAAGTGGTGCAGCACCGCGTTGGAGACCAGAACATCCTTAACTGCCTGGAAGGCGGCGGCTTGCTTCTTCCCCCACACCCATGGAGCTTTTTTGTCCAGTAGTCGGTGTAGGGGTTCGGCAAGGGCCGCCTTGTGGGGTATGAACGTGTGGTAGAAATTGAGGACCCCCAAGAAGCTCTGTAGCTCCGCTTTACACGTGGGGGCTGGGGCTTGAACAATGGCTCTGGTCTTTTCCTCGGTCGGGTGGATTCCCTCCGCGTCCACTGCGAAGCCCAGGAACTCCACCCGTGGTACTCCCAGCATGCACTTCTCCCTTTTAACCTTTAGTCCAGCGGCTTGAAAACGGCGGAGCACCTCCCGGAGGCGGTTGCGGAATTCCTCAGGGTCCGGGGCGGCGATTAAAACATCGTCGAAAAACGGCTGGACTCCGGGGATCCCTTTAAGGAGAGCATCCATTATGCTCTGGAAGATTCCCGGAGCCACGCTGACCCCAAACTGTAACCTGTTCACCCTGAACGCCCCCCTGTGGGTAACTATCGTCTGTGCCTCAGCCGTTTTGGTGTCCACCGGGAGCTGCTGGTAGGCTTGTGCCAGGTCCAGCTTCCCGAAAATCTTTGACCCCGCCAGGGCGGCCGGGACGTGGCTGACTACTGGCACCGGGTATGGGTTGTCTTGGAGCACTTTGTTAATTGTGCACTTGTAATCTGCACATATCCGCACGTCCCCATTGGGTTTGACCGGAGTCACTATGGGGGTCTCCCACATGGCGTAATCGACCGGCTCCAGGACCCCTTGTGCTACTAGGCGGTCCAACTCTGCCTCGATCTTGGGCTTCAAGGCGAAGGGGACCCTCCTTGCCTTGAGCCGGATCGGTCTGACCGTCGGGTCAAGCGGTAGGGAGATGGCCGGGCCCTTGTAACTACCCAGCGACCCATCAAATACGTCGGGGAACTCTCTGCACACCTCCCCGAACCCTCCCGCTGTGGTCGTGCGCGCCACCTCTATTCGGATTCCCAAGGGGCCAAACCATGCAAGACCCAAGAGGGTGGTAAGCGGCCGCCTGACCACCAGGATGTCTAGGGGGCCTCTGAAGGACCCCCGCTCCACCTGCACCCGTGCCCACCCCGCTATTTGGACCGGGTTTTGCTGGAAGTCCCGCAATATGAAATTTGCCGGTCGCAGCTGCAGCCCCTGGCCGGGGCGTAGCCTTCTCAGGGTCTCCTCCGCGATTATGGAGATGGAGGAGCCCGAGTCCACTTCCATGACGCAGGGGGCCCCGTCTATGCGGACCGCCATCTTTATCTTGTTGGGGGTGGTCAGGGGCAAACTCAGTACCTGAAGTGAGGTGGAGGCTGTTGAGTGGGACTCTGTGGCCTCGTGGTGCGCGGTCGGTCGCGGGCGGTTGTGCTTGGCTCGGCAAGCTCGCGCGATGTGGCCAGTCTTCCCGCAGCTCCTGCAGTCCCAGGTCCGGTACTGGCAGTCCCTCCGATCGTGGGGGTCGCCGCAGCTGGCGCATTTGGCCCTTTCGTTAGTGCGCTGGCTCGGCCGTTCGCTGGCTCGGGGGCGCTGTGGAGCTCGGGCAGCTGGTCCTGCGGCGCGGCGCGTCTGGAAAGCTTCCCCCTCGTCCTGGTGCTCGGGGTCCAGCTCCTCGTGGTGGGCGGTCTCGGTCTTGACCCGGGGAAAGGTCCGGGCAGCCCTCTCGAACGCTACCGCCTCGCTGAAGGCGCCCTGGAGGGTGAGCTCTTCTTTGGCGAAGAGCTTCTGCTGGAGCCTTTCGTCGCGGAGGCCCCACGTGAATCGGTCGACCAGGGTTTCCTCCAACTGGGGAAAGTTGCAGTTCCCGGCGAGTTTGCGGAAGGCCGCCAAGTAGTCCGCGGCTGACTCTCCAGCGGTCTGGTCCCTTTTGTGGAACAGAAATCTGCGGGCCACCCGTGAGGGCTGCGACAAGAAATGGCCCGTGAGGAGCCTGATGATCTCCTCGTAGGATTTCTCCGCGAGGCGGGCGGGAGCCGAGAGACCCTTGGCGATCTCGAACGTGGCTGGCCCACAGACGCTCAGGAGAAAATCCCTCTTTGATCCGGCATCGGTGATCTTGTTGGCCCGGAGGTAGAACTCGACCCGTTCCGAGTAGGACTCCCAGCCCTCTGGATTTGCAGGGTCGAAGGGCTCGATGTAACCGGTGTTCCCGCTCTGGTTGGCCATGGTGGCGGCGGCGGTCGTGGCCGGTCGTTCGTTGCCCAAGATCTCCGATTGTAGCCGATGAGGCTAGAATCCCACCTTCGTCGCCAGTGTAACGTACTCGAAGCGGAGACGAGAGTAGGGCAACATAGTTTATTAGGAGCACGTTGCAAGGGAGGGAGAACGCGGGCCGGGCCCCGCTTATATACAATTCCCGGTACAGCCTACTGGGTCGGTCAGGCCAATCCTGACCTGTTGAACTTCCCGCCGCAGCTGTTGATTGGCGGGTGATTCCGCGCCCTGCGCTGGAGGCTTCTGGGACAGCCCAGTAGCCTCCGCGCGGGGCGAATGTTGTTACTGATACACTACAGTACCCCACTGACATCTCTCCCCTCTCCAAACCCCATCCTTTCCAGGTTCCATCTCCAAAATCTCCAGGGAGTTTCAAACCAAAAGCTGGCAATCCTGGCTGTGACTTGGTGGTAGAACATTTGCTTGGCATGCAGGAGGTTCCGGTTTCATTCCTGAGCATCTCCAATTAAAACGGTTCAGGGAGTAGATGATGTGAAGGACCCTTGCCTGGGACCCCAGAGACCCTATAACAGTAGACAATACTGATTTGGCAAATCAACAGACTGATATAGTATAGAGCAGCTTCATATTTTCACACAAGTCCAGAGGGGCATAACTAATTTTACAGCTATCTTTCCAATAGCCTCACAAATGTAAAAGAAGATGCAAGGTTGTTTTGCCTTGCTTCTCACCCAGTTCCATTACCCTCTTCATTTCCTGCCTGCTGGAGTCTTCTATTGCCCTGTAACAGGCATGAGTGAAGGCCAGGCTATGGGACCAGGGAAGAACCATGAGAAAAGCCATTTCATTTCAGAGATGTATGGCTGCTAAAGAGACACAGTAGATGTGACCTACAGATTTTAGGGATAGGAAACAACCATTTATAATACCAGAATTCATTGATAATCATTTATGCAAAAAATCTACAAGATGCACACATTATAAACAGATTTCTGTCTATAATACAAGCTCAGTAGGAGAAGTAATGCTCAGGTACTGTAAGATATGGCTGCTCACTGTTGAAGTGGGAGTCCATCAGGGATCTTATTTATCACTGTAATGGATCTGCTAACTGCAGGGATCAAAGGAAATGTATCATGGAGTGTGTTATTTGTTGATGATATCATAGTATGAAGTGAATGTAAAGTAGAACGAATGAGGTTCTGAATGGCAAAGGACATTAGACTGGAATGGGTAACAGGGGAAGGTAGAACAATAACCGAGACAGTGTTAAATATAGTAGTGAATTGCACACAAGATTAAGGGAAAGGCAAAAAAACAAAAAGATTTCTTCCAAAGACCCAGTAAATTGTCCAGCTATTTGTATATATATGATTAAAACAGGCAATGGAGAGAATGTCTGAATGTCTGGAACACAAGGCCAAATAGAATGTTATGTGGGAGAATACTGAGAAGCTGCCATTTTCTCCAGGTGAATTGATCTCTATCACCTGAAGATCAGTAGTGATAGCAGGAGATTGCTAGCCACTGCTGAAGGTTGGCAACCCTAGTACACACACAGAGAGCTACTTTTTAACATTTTTTAAAAAATTGGGAGAGCCAGTAGCAGAACCTTCCCACAATGTAATGTGTATTTTCCCCTCAGAATCAAACCAACAATTGGGAAAAGACAACAAAGTGCAGGCATTGTTGCTATGTTCCTCACATTCTCACAAGTTTTGTGAAATGGGAGAAAGGCAGAATGACATGTCTCAAACCACACGGGAAGAACACAATTTAAATTCAGGACTCACGGTCACTATCCTAGACAGAATTTAACACTCTGCCATTGAAGCCTTAGAAGTGTTTAACTGTGCTTCGGATTGCATTTTCAGATAAAAAAGCTGGACCACATTGTCCCTATTCTCACTTTAATTGTCTGGCTATATGATTCTGAGGAATTGGAGTACAACCCGAGAGCAAAGGGAAGGGATTTTTAAAAACTGATTGAAGATTATACGGAACTGGGGAGGGCACAAAGAGAAAGGAGTTTCTGAAAGTGTTAATAGGATCAGACTTTATGACTGATGGAAAGAGTCAAGGAGGAGGGTGAAGAACGTTGCTTTTCCACCTTTAACTTGCTGCTGATGAGGGACGATGATTTATATGGCACTTAACCCCTACTATGAGGAGCCAAGAACTAATTTGCTAAGAGGGGAACACAAATGTGCTCAGCTCCCACACAGCTCATTTATGTTTCTTTTTTATCAAGCACACTGCAGCTCCTTTTAAAGTCTAATAGGCAGGGTGGCCTGATTTTGTCCTCTTGAAGAGAAGGTCTGCTTTCCTTAAGAGCCTGAAGATAGAAAGAAACTTTTTACAAAGGAATCTCCAACCCTACCCCAACTATCTCCTTTCTTTAGAGTGCTGCTGCAACCTGTAAATAGCAGTGATATTTCTCTGGGGCTAAAGCACCCTTGTATGGCACAACTGGTCAAAGGCTTCTAGTGGTTCAGCAGACTTGCCATTCAGATCTATTAGTTATTATTCTCTTTGTTACAGCATCATTGAAACAGAAGGCAGTGTGTAAAACACAATTAGAAACCTGAAGGAGCCTTCAACCTGAATGTTGATAAACAGAGTCATCAGAGAGAGGGGGACCAGCAAAGGTAACAGGAGGAATATGAGCAAATGAAGGAAACAGCTCACTGACATATTTATTGGTAGAACTAGACATTGTTGTGGGTTTAACCCCCCCCCCCCCCAAAAAAAACTAGACATTGTTGTTGATGTGCTCAGGCCCACATTTTCTCCTTCTCTGCTGCTTCCTGTCTGCCCAGTAATATCTAGTAAAAGAATAGGCTTGGCAGTCCCAGGTTTGCAGGTTCTTCTGCACCATCAGCCAGATGGCTGGTGGGGGAAAGCCCTAGCCCAACAGCCACTATGTGCCTTTAGATCTCAGACAGGTTTAGAAGTTTGCAATTCCTTCTGTTTTGGAAGGTGTGTGTGTGTGCCTTTAAATTTCAGTGAGATTGAAACTGCTGGTGGGAGTGAGCAGGAAGAACCACATGTGTGTGTGTGTGTGTGTGTGTGTGTGTGAGAGAGAGAGAGAGAGAGAGAGAGAGAGAGAGGAAGCAAGAGAGCCCGATCCTTCTGTTAATTTTGCATTCCATTCAGAAGCTGTTTGTGTAGTAAAATAGATAGGAAAAAGTTAACTAGAACCTGAGTATGGGATAGAGAAAACTTTCACCTCCTAGACCTCTCTCTAAGTTGGTTGAAATACAGCAGATTGTTATATTCAGCAACTCCAGTGGCTAAAGCTATCTATACCAGGGGTGGCCAAACTGAGGCTCGGAAGCCATATGTGGCTCTTTCACACACATTGTGTGGCTCTCAAAACCCACACAGCCCTGTTAGCCAACTTGGAGAAGGCATTTGTCTCTCGAAATCACTTCTCCAAGCCAAGCCAGATGGTGGCTTGAAGAATGCATTTAAAGTGAAAGTTGCTTTCTTTCCACCTCTCCCTCCCCTTCCCCCACATCTGTTTGACTGCCTTCCTTGTATCTCTCAAACATCTGACGTTCATGTCTTGCGGCTCTCAAACATCTGATGCTTATTCTATGTGGCTCTTACATTAAGCAAGTTTGGCTGCCCCTGATCTATACCATTGCCCCAGGGAGATCACAAAAGTGTGGGCTTGCAAGCTGTTTAATTTGGCTGCTTTGTGAGTGTGTGTGTGTGAGAGAGTTCACTTTCATTTTAGTGGAAGTGCAGCTGCTGTGGAAACATTGAATGCAAAAAAGAAGAGGAAATGAAGACTGTATTCAGGGGAACTGCACTACTGTATTTTTATTTATTTATTTTTAGGCAATGGGAAAGCCTTCCAGCTCCATCCCCAAAGTCTCCTACTCCACCCCCAAATCCCCCAAAGTCCCCATATATTTCCTGAGTTGGACCTGGTAACCCTATAAAATAAACTGTGATTTCACTCCATCACCATCCAAGTTCCCCAACCCTGCTGCATTTCATTGGTTGCCACTTACAGAAACAAAGGCACTTGGACCTGAATGGGAAAAGCAGCCATTGTGGTGCAAATCCAGAGACCACTGCATGAAACCTCTCCCATTTCAACTGAGTCCTGCCATTACTTGTGGTATAGGATAGTGATACCTAGAATGAGCTGGCAATTCAAATCTCAGCTCAACCCTGAACTATCTGAGAAGACCTATGCAAGCTACGGTAGTTTGTCTATCTCAGGTAGGTCTGACAACCTCCAGGTGGTGACTGGAGATCTCGTAGGATTACAAGTAGGAATGGACACAAACCTCATCACAAACCTAAATTCATCATGAAAAATTGCAATCGCATCTCCCACAAACCATCATGGTTATTTTATGGAGGTTTGTGCAGTTCATGATGCAGCCACACTAGCACCAATCAAATACCTACAGCAGCCCTCCAAAGCTTGACAGGCAATGCTGACTGCCAACAAGAGAGTTCCCATTCTGTTCTATGGGAGCAGAATGGATATATACCCCCAGCTCATATGCAGATGTTTTTACTTGACAGTAGGCATTTAGGCAGAAAGGGAGTTAGAGGCAGAAAGGGAACAGAACTCAAAATCATTCCTCAGTACTGTGAACAGAGGAGTTCTATCTATCTATCTATCTATCTGTCTGTCTGTCTGTCTGTCTGTCTGTCTGTCTGTCTGTCTGTCTGTCTGTCTGTCTGTCCGTCCGTCCATCCATCCAACCAAATTTATATCTCGCTCTCCCAAACAGGCTCGGGGCAGCTAACAAGTTAAAAACCACATAAAATATTTAAAAAAAACAAAACAGAATATACAATAAAATCAATTGAGGATGTTTGATTCTGAGGCACCTGCCCTTCTGCTAAAGCCAAGCAGAGGGTCTCAGCCACACACTCCTGAACCTACAGCTGTGATTTCCCCAGAGAACACTTTCCGGGGGACACCTGCTTTGGGGGGCTGTAACTTGGCCCCCTTTAAATCCAATCCTCATCTAATTTTGAGGGCAGGTAGAGGAGAGTCAGCTGGAGACTTTCTGCTAGTCTGGTGACTCTAGCCCACAAGGGGGCATTTCTATTGCATCATGAACCTCATGAAATGAACCAGTTCAGTAAATGGGAAGTTTGTGAAGATTCATGGTCTTTGAGACCCCATGAACCATGAACCGGGATGAACCTCCATTTTCCCAATTCATGCCCATCTCTAATTACAAGTGATCTCCAGGCAACAAAGATCAGTTCACCAGGAGAAAACAGCTGCTTTGAAAGGTGGGCTGTATGGCATCATATCCCATTGAAGTCTCTCCCCTCCCAAAACCCACCTTCCTCAGGCTTCACCTCCAAATCTCCAGGGATTTCCCAAGCTGGAACTGGCAACCCTATTCTCAGGCACTCTTTGAGATACTGTGATAACCCTAGCCTACCTTATGTGGTTGTTTTTAGGGTTACTGAGCAGTTAATACATTGGATGCAATGACTTGCTTCCACATCTTTCAACTTAAGAAGCTTTCCTTTGATTTAGTGAAAAGGAATAATTGGATCAAGGGTTTTCCATCCCCACCCTCCATCCCCTATTTCAGGGGGCCATTTGGAGCAGCAGGGGAAGGGAAGAAAGTCATGCTCTGTGAGTGGAAATCCTTCTGCTCAAAAGTACTACTGATTCTAAACACACACACACAATTCAGATGTGGCCCATTTAAACACAGATTGGCCCATCCCCATTCAAACTTATCTTGAACCCTGCAAAAGGAAAGAACTGATATTTCAAGAAGATATGTGACATTTAATCCTTTTTGATTTATGGAAATAAGCAAACTGGTACCTTTTAAACACCAAAGTGGCTATGCCGGAGATAAGCAGATACAAAGAGATCACTCAGCAATCAGCATCCATACAGGGGCACTTGCTTCCCTAGGGGCGATAGTTAAAATCCAGCTAGGTAAATTGTAATTAAAGATGGCCATTTAATAGTATGGGAAGCATATGGTTGATCTCCGTTCATTTCCAAGTGGGCAGATACCTCTGTCATTTACTTTTCTATGGCTGTCAGCACTCCTTGCAAAGCGTCAGACTAGCCTAGACAGTGACATGTGTCCAACAAGGCACCAGAAAAAGGGTTGGGGAAACATAACAACCAACTCCAAAAATCAGAAAACAAGGAACATTTATGTGTGTGTGTAAAAACTTAATCATTTTAATGCAGTGGATTGCCAAATACACAAAATAACATGGAAGAGGAGAGCACGCCATCAGTTCACCAGGAGAAAACAGCTGCTAGCACAACATAAAAGCTGAAATAGTGGAAGGAGATCCTCAGAAAACATTAAACTTTGTTCTACTTCTAGCTTCACTTCTACTTGTAACTTCACTTCTACTCAGTGATGGACTGGGTCTAAAAATATTGGTTGCCAGGAGACAAAGGGGGCTCACCCACAACTATAAGACTATTGTTTATTTCTTATAAGAAATAAATTAAAAATTCAAAAAAAACATAAGATACAATTAAAACTTTTGCGAAATAAATCATAGGCTGTGATTCAGCCTCCCAGTTAACATTCAAGGAAGACAAGATGGAGATGTCTCCACTTGCACTAAAGGTCTGGGGAGGGAGATCCTCTTAAGACATGTCAGTTGCCTCAGTTCAAGGGACTGTACATATACAAAACTCACTAAATGTGCTACTGACACACAAGGCTCCAGAATAAACAACAGAAAGCCCTCCAGCAGAAGATCCACCCAGATCACTTGTGATGTGGAGACAGCCAGAGGAACATAAGAACATAAAAGAAGTCATGTTGGATCAAGCCAGTGGCCCATCCAGTGCAACACTCTGTGTCACACAGTGGCCAAAAAATAGGTGCCATCAAAAGGTCCACCAGTGGGGCCAGGACACTAGAAGCCCTCCCACTGTGCCTTCCCCAAGCACAAGAATACAGAGCATCACTGTCCCAGACAGAGAGTTCCAACAATATGCTGCGGCTAATAGCCACTGATGGACCTCTGCTCCATCTGCTTATCCAATCCCCTCTTAACGCTGTCTATGCTTGTAGCCACCACCACCTCCTGTGGCAGTGAATTCCATGTGTTCATCACTCTTTGGGTGAAGAAGTACTTCCTTTTATCAGTTCTAACTCGACGGCTCAGCAATTTCATTTAATATCCATGAGTTCTCGTATTGTGAGAAAGGGAGAAAAGTACTTCTTTCTCTACCTTCTCTATCCCATGCATAATCTTGTAAACTTCTATCATGACATCCCACAGTCGACATTTCTCCAAGCTAAAGAGCCCCAAGCGTTTTAACTTTTCTTCATAGGGAAAGTATTCCAGCCCTTTAATCATTCTAGTTGCACTTTTCTACAGTTTTTTCAATGCTATAAGAAGAGTATGGAAAGAGTAAAAGGGGGGGGGGAATCCAAGCTGCTTCCAGATGTGGGGAGGGATGGTGGCTCAGTGGTAGAGCATCTGCTTGGTAAGCAGAAGGTCCCAGGTTCAATCCCTGGCATCTCCAACTAAAAAGGGTTCAGGCAAGTAGGCGTGGAAAACCTCAGCTTGAGACCCTGGAGAATCGCTGCCAGTTTGAGTAGACAATACTGATTTTGATGGCCCGAGGGTCTGATTCAGTATAAGGCAGCTTCATATATTCATATCTTGCTAAGAAAAGGAGCATGATGAGAAGCCCCATGGGTATTTTTCATGCGTCATTTCTCCTGTACTTATCAGGAAGGGGAAAGCAGACACAGACCAAGAGGGAAAATAGCTCTGGACAAGGTCTGCCCCTCATCCCAGCCTGGTCACACCCCCACAAAAGAGGGGAAAAGAGAGAAGAAAAAGCCAGCCAGCCTCATGGTTTGCATGGCTTGACTGGGCACTTTCCACTGCTCTGCCAAGCTTATGCATGTCCATCAGTATGCTAAACCAGGCTCTGCTAGGCTAGGCACAAGGGCTGCAACTTGTCTGAGCTAGGGTGCAGCCTTCTCTGGGCTGGGCACCTGGCTACATGCTGCTTGTTTGGGCCACATACTGCTTGCCTCCTTCCCCAGCCCTCCTTCTCTGGGATGAATCAGCACAAGAAACTCTAGGCTCCATCTTGAGATTTGTAGCTCTACTAAAGATGCTCTGTCCCAAGAGTAGCAAGATACCCTGCATTTACAACATGGGGAAGGAAAAAGAAAAGGGTTGCTAGACTAGCTGATCTCCTGGAAGAACTTTTTGTTTCATGCCTCTGTGGGGGATGGGGGGGCAGGCCATTGGCCCACCTGGAAGTTTCCCAATAGCTATAATGGCCAACCTGCCTCTGGGGGCAAGAAAACTTGAAGGCAGAAGGGGAACTACAGAGGAAAGGGAAAGTGCAGAACAGAAATACAGAAGTATCCTTGAAAAATGATTTTACTTAAAAAAAATCATTAAAATAGTAATGCAAAGTAAATTCTAGTTGCATTACAGTAATAATATTGGAACATCTACAATATTTTCAAGCTACTAAAAGTTATTAACATTTATAACATATTGTTTAAGGGGGCCCCACTTCATCAGGGGCCCACAGGGCCCACTTGCCATTGGGCAAGCTGACACCCCAGCTAGTCCACCACTGCTTCTACTTCTAACTTTATGGTTGAATAAAAGAGGATTGAGAAATGACAATAAATGCCACAACCTCAAACTATAGTTAAAAAGAGCAGGGGTCCATCAGTGGCTATTAGCCACAGCATATTGTTGGAACTCTCTATCTGGGGCAGTGATGCTCTGTATTCTTGGTGCTTGGGGGGCAACAGTGGGAGGGCTTCTAGTGTCCTGGCCCCACTGAAGGACCTCCTGATGGCACCTGTTGTTTTTTTTTTGGCCAATGTGTGACACAGAGTGTTGGACTGGATGGGCCATTGGCCTGATCTAACATGGCTTATCTTATGTTCTTAAAGCACATGAGCCCAAGGAAATCTATGTTAGATTGAGGGTAAAAGAGGTGGTTTCTTTTTAGTTCTTTCCCCACCTGAACACTGCCATGGTCCAGCCTAATTTACTATCTCTTGACTCTACCATTTCATTCTGCTGCCTGGGAAACCAGGCCAGTATTCTGCACCACTACAAACATAGCTGAAAAGTATTATTGGCAGTTGAGCTGGCCACCTGATCTGTATCACAGAACTACTGCAACAGCCCCATGCCCATCCCAAGGTTTACTTTTAAACAAACCATGCAAAAGAATGTGCCTGACTTCACAAAATTTTGTTACAGACATATTTAAGCAGCTATCCTCCAGTTCATGAATTGCATTTTACTACCACGATGCACATAAAATGTGCCTAGTTCTCTAAGAAAAGCCCCATACTTCAGTCTCCCAACTCTTGCAGGTTGACACTAGTAGAGGTGATCGTTCAGAACAACGGATTCAGCTTCTGTAAGGCTTTAAGAGTTACAACGTAAGTGGAGACTGGGTGGGGCCTTTTCTAGAGAAAAGCTGGGGCCTAAAAGTTGAGCATCTGCTTTGCATCCAGAAAGTCAATATCTGGTGTCTCCACTTTAAAAAGTATCAGGTAATAAATGATCTGAAAGACCTCTACCTAAGACCCTGAAGAGCTGCTAACAAAGTACACAACACTGAGCATAAAAGATCAGTGCTTGACTCAGTATAAGATTTAGTCCCATCTTACCTGTATGGATGGGGATTGCTGGAATTTTATGTTGAACTAGGAGTAAGGGCCATTGTAAAGAAAAATACAATGGGCTCTAGAAGGAGGCTCTGAGTGAGTGTCCACCACCCTTGATGTCTTCCCACCCACCTAAGTGAAGGCATTGAATCCCCCATACACACACCTTAAGGGGAGCTGATCTCTTCCATCTAGAGAGCAGTTGTAAATCTGAGTGATCTCCAGTGGTTCCCCAGGAAGAAATGGCATTGTACCTGTCTGAGGTCTTATCCCTCCTCTCCAACCCTCTCCAGCCCCAGCCCCTAAATCTCCAGGAATTTCCTAACCTGGAGTTGGCAACCCTATCTCCTTCCCTTTATCTGCACCTCTGACTTCAGGATTTAATTGCCTTCTCCCTCCCTGCAGCCTCTACATAGGAAAAGGACAGTCTTTCTTCACAGTGTGAGGGGACCAAAGCAGCTTACATCATTATCCTCACCTCCATTTGATCTGAACAACAACCCCATGAGACAGGTTAGGCTGGAAGTCTCTGACTCATAAGAACATAAGAGAAGCCATGTTGGATCAGGCCAATGGCCCATCCAGTCCAACACTCTGGCCCATCCAGTCACACAGTGGCCAATATATGTGTGTGTGTATATGTGTGTGTGTGTGTGTGTGTGTGTGTGTGTGTGTGTGTATATATATATATATATATATATATATATATATATATATATATATATATATATATATATATATATATATATATACACACATACATACATACATACTGTGGCTAATAGCCACTGATGGACCTCTGCTCCATATTTTTATCCAATCTCCTCAAAGCTGGCTATGCTTGTTGCCGCCACCACCTCCTGTGGCAGTGAATTCCACATGTTAATCACCCTTTGGGTGAAGAAGTACTTCCTTTTATCCGTTTTAACCTGACTGCTCAGCAATTTCATTGAATGCCCATGAGTTCTTGTATTGTAAGAAAGGGAAAAAAGTACTTATTTCTCTACTTTCTCCAACCGTGCATAATCTTGTAAACCTCTATCATGTCACCCCGCAGTCGACGTTTCTCCAAGCTAAAGAGCCCCAAGCGTTTTAACCTTTCTTCATAGGGAAAGTGTTCCAAACCTTTAATCATTCTAGTTGCCCTTTTATGCACTTTTTCCAATGCTATAATATCCTTTTTGAGGTGCGATGACCAGAATTGTACACAGTATTCCAAATGAGACCGCACCATCGATTTATACAGGGGCATTATGATACTGGCTAATTTGTTTTCAATTCCCTTCCTAATAATTCCCAGCATGGCGTTGGCCTTTTTTATTGCAATCACACACCGTCTTGACATTTTCAGTGAGTTATCTACCATGACCTCAAGATCTCCCTCTTGGTCAGTCTCTGCCAGTTCACAACCCATCAACTTGTATTTGTAGCTGGGATTCTTAGCCCCAATGTGCATTACTTTGCACTTGGTCACATTGAACCTCATCTGCCACATTGACACCCACTCACCCAGCCTCAACAGATCCCTTTGGAGTGCCTCACTATCCTCTCTGGTTCTCACCACCCTGAACAATTTAGTGTCATCTGCAAACTTGTCCAATTCACTGTTTACTCCCAACTCCAGATCATTAATGAACAAGTTAAAGAGCATGGGACCCAGTACTGAGCCCTGCGGCAACCCACTGCTTACCGTCCTCCACTGTGAAGACTACTAATTTATACTCACTCTCTGCTTCCTATTAATTAGTTTTTGATCCACAAGAGGACCTGTCCTTTTACTCCATGACTCTCGAGCTTACTAAGTAGCCTTTGATGCAGAACTTTATCAAAGACCTTCTGGAAGTCAAGGTAAACAACATCTATTGGGTCCCCTTTGTCCACATTTTTATTTACCCCCTCAAAGAACTGTAACAGGTTAGTGAGGCAAGATCTTCCCTTACAGAACCCATGCTGAGTCTTCCTCAATAACTTGTGTTCATCATTCTGTCCTTGATAATGCTTTCTACCAACTTTCCCGGTATTGAAGTCAGACTGACAGGCCTGTAATTTCCTGTAATCTCCTCTGGAACCCTTTTTAAAGATGGGGGTGACATTTGCTACCTTTCAGTCCTCAGGAACAGAGGCAGATTTCAATGAAAGATTACATATTTTTGTCAGAAGATCCACAAGTTCAACTTTGAGTTCTTTCAGAACTCTTGGATGTATGCCATCTGGACCTGGTGACTTATTAGTTTTTAATTCATCAATCAATTGTAGGACCTCCTCTCTTGTCACCTCAATCTGACTCAGGTCTTTCAACACCCCTTCCAAAATTAATGGTTCTGGAGAGGGCAACACTTCTCATCTTCCACAGTGAAGACTGAGGCAAAAAATGCATTCGGCTTCTCAGCCATTTCCCTATCCTCCTTCAGTAATCCTTTTACCCCTTGGTCATCCAAGGATCCCACTGCCTCCCTGGCTGGTTTCCTGCTTCTAATACATTTGAAGAAATTTTTTATTGTTGGTCTTTATGTTTTTTGCAATATGCTCCTCATAGTTCCTTTTTGCCTGCCTGATCACAGTCTTGCATTTGATTTGCCACAGCCTGTGTTCCCTTTTATTAATCTCACTTGGACTAGCTTTCTACCGCTTAAAGGAGTCCTTCTTACCCTTTACAGCTTCCATTACTTTGTTTGTCAGCCATGCAGGCCTTTTCTTATACTTGTTTGTGCCTTTCCTAACTTGTGGTATACGTTTTATCTGAGCTTCTAGGATTGTAGTTTTAAATAGTTTCCAAGCTTCCCCAAGGGTTTTGACTGTATTTACCTTTCCTTTCAGTTTCCTCTTCACATGCTTCCTCATCTCAGAGAATTTACCCCCTTTAAAGTAAAACATGGTTGTGCTGGTCTTTTGGGGCAATTCCCTATTTATACAAATGGTGAAATCAATAACACTATGGTCACTGCTCCCAAGCGGTGCGATCGCTTTTACATCTCTCACCAAGTCTTGGGCATTACTTAGGACCATATCCAGGATTGCCCCACCCCTGAAAGGTTCTGTGGCCATCTGCTCCATAGCACAGGCATTGAGAGCATCTAGAAACTCAATCTCTTTCTCTCGACCTGAACACATATTGACCCAATCAATCTGCGGGTAGTTAAAATCACCTATTACGACACAATTTTTACGTTTAATCACTATCTTTAATCCTTCCATTAATCTATATTATAATCGTCTATCTTTTGATTTAGTGGGTGATAACAAACTCTCATAGTTAAATTTCCTTTTGGGCCCTCTGTTTCGACCCAAAGCATTTCTAGAAGGGAATCTAATTCTTTGATCTCAGTCTTACTGGACTATATACCCTCTCTGATATACAGAGCCACCCCACCTCCAACCCTTCCCTCCCTATCCTTCCGATATAACTTATATCCAGGAATCACCATGTCCCACTGATTCTCCTCATTCCACCAAGTTTCTTTCTTTTTTTTTTTTTTTTTTTTCGTCTTGTGAATAAACAATTTTATTAGTAACATATGGTAGTAGAACTATAACTACAACTTATAAAAAGCTTAATATATATTAAGAAAAAGACCATCATTCTACCCCACATCTTACTTTCTCCCACCCCTCCCCCAATTACTTGACCCCCGCCAGTGTTATTTTCTTTAAAAAAACAGATATTAAAGGTACCCTTAACTATCAAGAAAAAAAAACGAAACAAAAAAGAAACATAGGGAAGAAGAACCCCCTTCAAGAATTGTATTGTTATCTTAAAAATCTTAATCCTCAAAAATTGTCCAATGTCCTTTTATTTTCCACTCTTTCTCTACATATCTTCTGAATTTCTTCCACTCTTGGTTAAAAAGTTCTAAATCACAGTCTCTTAATTTTCTTGTTAATTTGTCCATTTCACTCCATGACATAACTTTCATAATCCAGTCCCATTTTTCTGGTATTTTTTCTTGCTTCCACAACTGCGCATACAATGTCCTAGCAGCTGAGAGCAAGTACCATATTAATGTTCTATCTTCTTTTGGAAATTTTTCCATTTGTAATCCCAGCAGAAAAGTCTCTGCCTCTTTATTGAATTCATATCCCAGGATCTTAGATATCTCTTGTTGAATCATTTGCCAAAACATTTTAGCTCTTTCACAAGTCCACCACATATGGTAGAAAGAACCTTCATGCTTTTTACATTTCCAGCACCTATCTGGCATCTTATTGTTCATCTTTGCTAATTTTTTTGGAGTCATATACCATCTATACATCATCTTAAAACAGTTCTCTTTAATACTATGACATGTTGCGAGTTTCATGGAATTTTTCCACAGATATTCCCAAGATTCCATCTTTATTTCTTTATTTACATTAATTGCCCATTTTATCATTTGAGATTTCACTACTTCATCTTCTGTAGCCCATTGTAAAAGTAATTTGTACACTTTTGAAATTAATTTCTCATTATCTCCAAGCAGAACTCTTTCCATTTCTGAAATTCCCACAATGTCAGTTTTCCCCCAACACTAAACATCCCAACTCACCAATTTTACTTTGAACACTTCTAGCATCTGTATACAGACATCTATACTTTCCCAGGTAAGTTAGTCCCGCAACCTTCCTCCTGCTGCCTCGAGATTTTGGCAGACACGCCATACTGTTTGTCACCATCTCAGTGGACAACTCTGATCCATTACACACTAGAAAAGTAACAGCTAACCCTTCATCTCTTTGAGATGAGTCCTCCCGAACCAGAGACATTTCATCTCCTGTCGGCTTTCCCCCAAGATTTAGACTCATGCGAAATCACCCAGTCAGCTTCCACAGTAAGAACTCTGAAGCCCTAACTCCTATGCCCTCCTCAAACTCCACCACAGAATTTCCAGGGATTTCCCACCAACCTGGAAAGGTTCAGTAAAGGCATCTGGGAAAGTGCCCCCCACTTGCTGTCTTCCCACCCAGCCAAGTGAAGGCATTCACTCCCCCCCACACACACACACACACCTCAAGGGGAGCTGATCTCTGCCATCTAGAGAGCAGTTGTAATTCTGAGTGATCTCCAGCCCTCACCTGCTGTGAATGAACATTCCTTTTGTGTCAGTTGAAGAGAAGTAACTGCTACTGTTTTGTTTCATGAACATGTATCTCACACTCTACTGTTTGCTTCATGGCAGTGTTGTTTGGGGGGGGGGGGGGAGATGGACTGTCCTGGACTTCCTACAAGCTCTGAGGAGAAGCAGCAGTGATTAGTAAGCCCCCAGGAGAACCTGTCAGCAGAGAACTGTCTCCCTCAGAGGTCCGTGGACTTCTGGTGGGGTTCTCATCTGACGGGGCCAGCAGTAGGCATGGGAGAGCAGAATCAGCCAATGGCACACCAGAGACAGAGTGCGAGCCAATCCTGTGTAGCCCACATCCAACCAATGAAAATCCTCAGATTTGCCACCACAATACGGCTTTTATTTCTTGCTTCTGATGCTGATTGATATAACATTCTATTAGGTGTTGCATGAAACCACAGTTTTAATTCATTAAAATTTCATCTCACCTTTCTGACAAGGAACAGTGTGCATGTTAGTCTCCTTTAATTTTTTCTACAGAACCACCCCCTCTATGTTAGGAAAGGCTGAATAATTGTGCCCCTCCTAGTGATCTTCACAGTACAGTAAGGATTTGAACCTTGATCTCGCCAATTTAGTCTTGATTGGGTCTTGGGTCTTGATTGGCAAGGAATCAAACTGAGCTAGCAAAAATATCTAAGTGTCAGGCATGACATTTCCCTGTTCAAACATGGTGTTCCCATTCTTTCTCTAAGCACAGCAAAAGTCATTGTCCTATGGAGAAGTTTCTCTGAGAAATCACCTTCAGCCCCCGAAACAGCTGCTCTTAAGATCTTAGAATACATGTTTTTTTATAATTTTGCAGCTCTTGGTTCGTGATCCATTTTGTCCCAGTTAGCTCCATGAAACAACCACTATAGCTTAACAAGCCATTTTGCTGATCAGCCCTACCACTGCTCACATACTTCATTACTCATGTATATTTCTCATCTCCTCTTAAATCAGGGCTATGTTGCTTGTTAAGTACCACAGGCCAATGGAAAGAGATGAGTGCCAGAGATAAACGACATTTGTTATTAACATAATTGATAAATGTGACAATTAACGTCAGGAATTGTGACAAATCCTCCCTCGTTAGCTGAGACTTCCTGACAGCTGGAGCAACCGAATGTCCTAGCACTGCCAACCTCCAGTGTTCAAAAATCATGCGTCATCTCCCCCTCCCCCTTCAAAATAACAAAAGTACCTTAAAACATAGGGGATATCAGAAACAGAACAGATTTTGCCAAAGCATTTCATTTTACAGAAGAGAGCCAGTTTGGTGTAGTGCTTAGGAGTGTGAACTCTAGTCTGGAGAACCAGGTTTGATTGCCCACTCCTCCACATGCACCTGCTGGTGTGACCTTGAGTCAGCCACAAGTTCTCTCAGAGCTGTTCTACAAGAGCAGTTCTTGGAGAGTTCTCTCAGCCCCACAGGATGTCTATTGTGGGAAGAGGAAGGGAAAGGAGATTGTAAGCTGCTCTGAGACTCCGAGTGAAGGGTGGGTATAAATCCAATATCCTCCTCCTTCTCCTCCTCTTCTACTACTACAGCTACTACTACTACATTGTGCTAAGGTTCTCAGTACTTCTCAGTGCAATCATGAGAACCTGAGGAACAGCTGCTTAGCAATGTTTGAAGAGTGATGGATATAAATCTGACCCCTGTACATCTGGCACTGGCAACTTCAGTTCTATTCATATCCTTTCCCTATCCCTGCCTGTGTATATAACAGGTGGAATGAGGTCTAGCAAGACTAGCACACTCTATGCATTTGGTAAACAGGCTATGCAGTTACAGCCCTGAGAAACAGAAGCAACAGCCACCAACCTATTTAAAGAACCACAAGGTAGGTTGTTTGAGAGGCAGGTTAAAAATGGAACATGACATTGTCGCTGAGTTGTCAGTCCATGAGGAAGGAAGGGGAAGGACTCTACCTCAGATAGGGAAAGCAGGACCAAAAATCAAGAGATTCTGGACTTGTCAGAGTGGTTCTGACCATGCCCCTACCTGGAGAAATGGACAGCATCTTTATGTTCTTAACAATATTGATTTATTTAAAGTGCTCACAGAAAACGAGTGGGGGGGCAGAATAAATCACCAAACAAAGACAAGTTTGAAGGGGCAACTGAGAAATCAAATCTTTTCAAGTCTCAAAGCCTCAAGAAAGCAAATCATTCTCACCCTTCCATTTCCCCCTTCACAATGTGATGAAAAGTCTCCCAGTGAGTGGTTTAAAGGGGAATAGTTGTTGCAATAAATATTCTTTCAGGAGAATATATGTTGTGCCTTTAAGTATCGCCTAATGGAACCCAGGTGTCTTCTCCAACTTGCTGCTGGCTGGCTGGCCTCCCTTCCTCTCCACTTGCATCTTTGTGAACATGGTCACATTGGTGTGGGAAATGGGGCACTTTGGGGCACTTTCTGTCATGGTCAGAGCCTGTACTCCTGACAACAAAAACATCCTCAGATGAACCTGAGTAATACTTAATGAGTTCCTGTATCTCGTGATAAATTCCATAATTATTCAGGCCCTACTACTAACACCAAAATTCATCAGTCAAAGCAAATTAGCCGAGATTCATTAGAATAAGACATCTAGTAGGCACATGTACTTTATTAGCCTCTTACACCAATAGTTTTAATTGGGTACATATTTCACAGCTTTGGAGCTACTCGAGTGAAGGGCTCCTTTTATCTTTCCTTATTTACAGTAACAAGCTTTCAAACAAATACCACCATAATTAAACTTGGGCACACAAAAATGTGTTTGTGTTTTCCTCTTAACATCAGTCTATGGAAATCTTCAGATTTTTGTAAACCTCAGTTGGTTTTGTTATAAAAGAAATGCTGTTCAAGAAGCAAAATGGGATTGCACACACACCTTTAACAAGTGACATTCTAGCCACTCCTCCCCCACCCTTAATAGTTTTCTTCTATTTCACCTTTTTTTGGGGGGGAAGCAGAGATCTCTCCATTAGATATTTTAGTGATGAGAAAAGTGATTAAAATCCTGAAGATTTTTAATTATTAATAGGGAATGTAAATGATGTTATAAAAAGGGAAATGCAGGAGAAAATTTTACACATTCATGGGATTTTTACTCATGCATAATAATAAGTCAAAAACACTTTTCCTTATAATACTTTCTAAATTAAAAAAGCTGTTTCACAAGTTGAGAGCATCAATAAATGATAAATGGCGCCATCTGCTGGCCATCATATAAAACAGGGTTGCCCATTCTAGCTGACTTCAAAAATTAATGTTCAAACCTATTCTTGCTCCTTTCGAATCTTTTGCATCTCTGGACATGAAACCTAGTCTGAATTTTGTGTAATGCTGTACTGAAAATGACAAATGGGCAAGTTATTTAAGATCATCAGACTCAGTCACAGTGTGACTAATTGCAACAGAAATGGTGCAGTTGCTCATAATGTAAGGTCTCATGTTCAATCTCTAGTCTTTTTTTCTCTCTCATAGGAAGCACCAGCATCACGTTGTCAACGCATGTCTATTCAGGAAAAAATAGTCCTGATCTGCTAGCCTGGAACATGCACTGAGTAAGTCACAGCTTATAATTGCGCTGATCCTCTGAGGGAACTCACAAACCTTACTAAGTCGAACTATTAGTACAGCTATCCCTCCTTGGCACTAGAAGATTTCAGGCAGAGACCTATTTCTATTCCTGTTACCTGAGATCCTTTTAGAGATCTAGAAATGCCAAGGATGGGACTCTATTGCTGATCTGTAGGCCTTCACTGGTTGTTTTCTTGTCAACTGTCTCCAGGAAGGAAAGATGGCAAAATGCTGGCACAACCTTATGGCTTTCCCTGCTGAGAGTTCTGTACTAAGCCACCAATTCTTGTACATTTATACCCTGACTCCTGAAACTGCTTGCTTATGAGTTTTTATGGTATCTGGCTGTTCTTGAGGGGCGGGGGGGTTGGAGAGATGAAGCCCAGTTCAGCTACAGTAAAGGACTGAAATGGAGTTGGGCCATGTGAGGCCAGGTCAGACCCTCTCCTTACCAGAATGCTTTTAAAGTTCTTATGGTCTGCAGGTGGCCACCATAACAAAGTCTTTTTAACAGTAGCAAAGCCCCATATTTACTGGCATTTGGCAGCCATACTTATAAACAGAACAAAATTGTAGAGCACTGAATACCTTAGCTACCAAAAAAAAAAGTGGGAGAGAGACCAGTCTGCCAAAAGGCAGCTGTTTGGACATGTCTGAAAAACATTTGGTGTGTTTTTGCCATCTTCATTGTGTGGTACATCAGGAAGACAAAAGCGGTGCTGCATGTCTCTTTTCTCTCTTGTGTACCTTTTGCCAAACCACCTGTCTCTGTTTCAACCTCACTCAGTACTTCAAATGCTAATTGAATAATTTTTAGAAAAATGATATTCTGAGCAGCAATTATGCAATTATAGCACCTTCTTGTTTAATAGCATTGCTCCAGGTGTTTGTTCCGATATAAGCCTATTCAATTTTGTTACAAAAAATACATACATATATGTACACACACTCAACGCAGGATTTCCTTCTAGACTTGCAAAATTCATTCATTGCTTCTTGGCCTTTTGGCTAAGATCATGCATAGACTTGCAAAATTCAGATAATGGGTTGAGAATATTAAGGAGTTTTTCTCAGCTTCTGAATCACAGGGGGGTGCCCCCAAGATTATTGAACATGACAGCCACATGAAAGGAAGTTTGTATTCCATTATTATTTTATAGTTAAAGGTAAAGGTAGTCCTCTGTGCAAACACCAGTCGTTTCCAACTCTGGGGTGACGTCACATCACGGCAGAGTATACAGAGTATGTGACACTATCATCCAAATTGAATGGTTAAGACAGCTAATGAGGGATCTGGGAATACAAGATCTAACACCGGTGGAGGTGCATTGTGATAGTACGGCTGCTCAGCATCTAGCAGTTGACAGAGGAATAAAAAGCAGGAGTAATCACATAAATATCCATTACCAAAACGTTAGAGAAGCTGTAAATAACGGAATGGACATTCTTAAACATTGTAAATCTTGTGGTAATGTGGCAGATATATTTACAAAGAATGTAGCAGTGGACAGATTCTTAAAGCTGAGAGAAATGTTGAAGCTAGTGGTCTGAGACATGAGGAGGGGTGTCAGAGTATACAGTTATCAGACCACAGCTAGAGCTGCAATGATCTACAGGACAGTAGATGATCTAACTGACAGCTGGCAGTCCTCCAGATTGCATCAGCTAGGATGATGTAAGGGGGAAGAGTATAATGACTCAGCACTAAGCTGATTGGATAATGAACTGTGCTGAGCTGTATAAATATATTGTAGCCCAGTGCTACGTGTGGTGGATGGATGGTGGTTGTATATGCGGAGCACTTTGTTAGTCTGTGTAAATATCTGTAAATAAATAGTGTATATAGTTTGCCTAACAGCAGCTGTGTGCAGACTTTATTCCTTCGAGTCTCAAGAGACCACACACTAAATGCCAACATTTTCATGGCAGACTTTTTAACATGGTGGTTTGCCACTGCCTTCCCCAGCCATCTACACTTTCCCCCCAGCAAGCTGGGTACTCATTTAACCAACCTCAGAAGGATGGAAGGTTAAGTCAACCTTGAGCCAGCTACCTGAACCCAACTTCTGCCAGGATCAAACTTAGGTCATGAGCAGAGAGCTTGGACTTCAGTACTGCAGCTTTACCACTCTGCGTAATGGAGCTCCCTCATTTTATAGTTACAGAAGTTATATATTTTATAGTTACAAAAGTTATATAAAGGGTATGGCATCTGAGCAATGAAGCCAAAGTTCTATTTAGCCATGTTCAGTCACACATTAAGCATATTCTTGTATGTAAATCACTTCTAGATCTTGATTTGCAATGTGGAAAGGTGATATTCACTGCCACAGGATGTAGTGATGGCCACTAGTTTAGCTGGTTTTAAAAGGAAATTTGACGCATTCATGACAGATCAGTCCATCAATAGCTATTAACAATGATAACTAAATGGAATGTCCGTTTCCAGAGGCAGTACCCTTCTGAATATCAGTACTAGGGCAAGGACAGCAATAGATTGGCTCCCATCCCATTCAGATGTTCTCCTTGTAGGCCTTTCAGGGACATCTGGTTGGCCATGGAGTGAAACTCGATACATTGGTCTAGGGCATGGGTGTCAAACTCATTTCTTATGAGGGCCAGATCTTGACCTTGTCGGGCCAGGCCATGGATGTCATAAAATGTAATGCCAGGTAGGGGAGATATGAACTCTATAAAGGACACAGACAAACACACACACACAGCAGTCCACCTCACTGACTTGTTGAGCCTCAGCCAACAGAAGGAAGAGAGGCTTGGCTCAGTAGCTTTGCTGTGCAATTGAGAGAGCCTGGCAAAGCTAGCTCTCCTTCCCCCACCTCCTTTCCAAAGGAGGAGCTTTGCTCTGTAGCTTCTGTGCAATTGAGCAAGTCTGGCAAAGCAAGCTGTGATGCAGAAGGAAGCAAGAGAGGGAGAAGGAAGCAGATGATAGTGAGTTGCTCGCGGTCCTGATTCAGCCCCCGGGCTGCATGTTTGACATCTCTGGTCTAGGGTCACCAGCCTTCAGGTGGAGCTGGGAATTCTCTCTGAATTACAAATTATCCCCAGATTACAGAGATCAGTACCTCTTGAGAAAATGACAGGGTAGGCTCTATGATATCACATAGTTGCCTCTGCTACCCGAATTCTACCCTTCTGAGGCTCCACCCCCAAATCTCCAGGAAATTCTCAGCCCAGAGCTGTAAACTGTAAACACAGCTGTTCTTAAACATAAATATGAAAAAATGTACATATAAATCAAGTTATGTCCTTATTAGCTAGTTGAGCTCCAGGAACCAAATTTTGGGGTTGGACCTGGCAAATCTAGATTTCATTTCCTTGCTTAGACAACAAACTTAACTGTGGTCCTTAAAGTAAATCACTAAAGGTGCAACTGTGTGTGTTTTCGTGTTCCACCAACCAATAATATGAGGATGGGCAAACTTTCCTAAGTGTTACACTAAACTGATGAAAGATCAGCAGCAGCTCACTTTTTTAAAATAAAGATCCTCCCCTAGGGACTATTCAGATTTGCTTAACCGAGGCACTGCCACCATAAATGCATGGACTCAGGGCCTTGCTTTTTTTAGCAGGAACATACAGGAACGCAGTTTCAGTTGGCTTGGCATCAGGGGTGTGGCTTAATATGCAAATTAATTTCTACTGGGCATTTTCTACAAAGAAGCCCTGTGTGAAACAATGGTGATATCAGGGGGTGTGGCCTAATATGCAAATGAGTTAATGTGGGCCTTTTCTATTTAAAAAGCCCTGCATGGACTGTATCATTAAATTTCATACAGTATTTATCCAGTGGAAGACCAAGGTTTTTTCCAAATATGGCATCAAAAAAGAGGAAGATGTCTTAAATCCACATACAAGTTACAATAATGTTCAATAACAAAATGTTTTTGGGTATAACATTTTTAAGAGGGGAGGTCATCCAACATTCAGGTTCATCTTCCTTTTGAGTAAATACTGTATGTTATGACCTTTTGCATGTACAGCTTGGCCTGTTCAAGTATACTGTCTGTGAAAAAAATGCATCTGCCAAAAGGCTTGCCTAGATCCCCAGACCAGGGCCAAGTTTGCAACCTGCCTTGTCATTCGCAAAATACAAACCTGAACATTGCATTGGGGTTTCATTTCTTTTTATGCTTCAGGTTGAAGTTTCTAGCAGTAAAATCTTAACAGCACTTTCCTGGGAGTAAGTCCCTTGAGTAGATTTCCATAGGACCTGCTTATGATAGAACTATAAATTCCTATATTACAGACTATTATTATGTCACATGTTACAATGCCTCTTACATTATATTTTAATATATATTATCATGTTACTTAAGTATACAAAATTATACTATAAGCTGGGTTTTTTGTAACCTTTCCCATTATTTCCTTCTTAAAGAATATGGTTGAATGTATCTTAAGTGCACTGTGATTGTTTCTTGAACATTTAGGTTAACAAGATCAATGAAATTTGATAAATGCATTTAAACAAGTACAATGTGTGCAATCTTCTCAAAAAGTGAATAACCTTTTATTTCATTTATTTCAGTGAGATAGTTGTACATTTCCAACTCTTCTGATTAAATTATGAAAACTTAAAGTATGATAAAATATCATGCCCAATATTTTTTAAAAAAAATCTTCAAGGGTGAACAGCAAAGCAGTGTATACATCTTTACATTTGGGTTTTTTAAAAATTTACTTTTTTCCAGGTTGCATAAAGATAGCTTCAAAGCCAATTTTGAATTGTCCTTGAGAAATCCAGACAACAACAATATCATTATTTGTGTCCTCCAAATGCTGTTTGTGTTCGGTGGTGAAAACAGGAAAGTTAGAACTTGATTCACAGTACTGACAACATGATGAACAAGCTTTTGGCACATACAAACGGCTTTGGTGATATCTTTATATATTCCCCCAAAGACATTGTTCTTTTTCAAGTTCAAAGCCCAAATATACCTTTCATAACTAGAGCCATAAACTGTAGAAATGTTGCTTTGTTTGTTAGGGATAACAGAAGCCCACAGTGTATTCACAACTTCTCTGCTGTTTGAACTTACACTCAATCCTACAGTTTGGAAACATCAAACCAGTGGAACTACAACGGGCGACTGCCACCGGGCAAGGGTCCACAAGAGTTGAGCCAGAGTCAGAATCTTCATGGGGCTAGGTGAAAAGCTCACTGGGCTTTTGTATTGCTAGATTTCTACTGAGCTACTAGATGTAGTACCATTCTCTGGTCAACTACATTGGTGGCATTTAAGAGCAGAAGAAAGCACAGTAGTTCATGCTTTTTATCTCCTGTATCATACTGCCTATCCTTCCACACATCTACCAACTTATCAATGTAATGAGCCTTTTCCAAGTGATACTGTGATATATGAATTGCACTATTGCCAGGGCTGGTCCTAGACTATCTGGCACCCTAGTCAAGGCTAACTCCTGGCACACACACATCCCAGCAATGGGGGGTTCCATTCTATCCTATGAACCCATTGGATAGAATGGAGGGATCAAGCCACTGCTGTGGTGTGATGCTACAGAAGGGGTTTTAAACCTTGGGGTCTCTGAGAGGTGCAGGGAGGAGATTCCCACATGTAAACACAGGAAGAAAGCCCTGTCATCTTTGACTCTCAGGAACTCCAAGAAGCCCACATGGGGGGAACGTGGAGAGGCAGCATGATGTCACTGAGTCACATGGCACCCCAGTTAATCACCTAGTTTGCCTAGCAGCAGGGCCAACCCTGACTATTGCTATTGGTCTTCATTGTCTAAGAAGTGTTGTATCCTTTTATATGAGTGGTTGTTAGCCTGTGTTTTATATTGATATTTGAATTAATTTATTTTAAATTATAAGCAGACACAGCCAGCAACTAACACTACCCCTATCTTGTCTTACCTGATCTCCATTTTCTGCTCCTTATCCAGCCTACTACTGATTCCATGCACCTGCCCAGAATTTCCAATACCATATCTGAGTTGAATGATAAGGAGAAACAGCGCTGAGTATCTCACTGTATTGGTGACATCTCACCCCAATACCTGCATAGCTTAATCCAGTAGCTACTTAAAACGTACAGGGGAAAAGAACTGAGCTCCATGGCACTTCATCCAGGTATTGTGAAATAGAACACAAATCCCCAGAACCACCTGTGTAACCTGGCCATCAGGCAGGAGTGGAACCAGTAGAGCACAGTGCTCAGAACAACCAATGCAAACAGATGGATCCAGAAGACTATCACAGTCACTTGCATCCAGAGATCCAGGAGAATGAACAACACTGCCTTTCAGCTGGCTTAGGCCATCCAGCACATTTCAGTTCAGAAGCCAGACAGAAATAGATCAAGATAATCTATATCAATCAAGAATGGTTGTGGAAGAGCCACCTAAACATTTGGTTCTAGTCTAGGACCACCGCTAAAACTAGGGCTGCAGAGTTTAATTTTAAAACTTTTGATCCGATGAAAAGTGAAGAAATTTTTAACACTATTAGAACTTTCAAAACCACAGAAGGCAGAAGAGGCATCATCTTAAATGAGGTATTTCCTCTATTCTCTCATGCACGAGGAAATAACTCTTCTAAAGTAAAGCATACTACAACAAACAATTGAATCCTCGTAAACGAAGAAAGCATGGTCCTCCCCCCACCCTTGGAAATGATTGTTTACACTCGTATTCTTCTATGTAAATTAATTAATAAAAACCTCATATGATTAGTTTCTTTAAAAAAATTGGGTGACACCATACATTTAAAAATAAAAAATCTTTATAACAAATTTAAATCCACTTTTAAGATAACATTCATTTTCAGGCACAACATATCTAGGAATGATTGTCCCAATATAATCTTCTGCATGTGGTCAGATAACAATCCGGTTTCCGCAAACATATTTCGTTCACCTCTTTCCTTCTGCTGGCTGGTCTGGCAAAATAAACAATGTGCTCAAGAGATTTCCCAGGCTTTATTGTGCAGTCATTGTAGAGTCACTGAGAACAAGTACTTATATTTCTATTGTGCTTTTCGCTGAACTGAACAAGGTGTTCAACAGAACATTTTAATTATAATCCCACTTCTAACAGTGTGCGCAAAGGTGTTGAAAAAGCACAATCAAGCATGAAACAGAACGGTAAACATGCCATTTCAATTACACAATTATGCGTATGTACATCCACGCAAAACACAACATTCATATCTTCCCTGAATTGACTGAGGAACCAGGAAAAACACTGATTTCCAACAGCAACAGAAACAGCTTTTCATTTGACATTATGTGTCACCTCACCTAAAGGCTTGCCTCACTGTTTGGATGCCTTTCTGTTGGATATTTCTATAGCTGTCACTTTCAAAAATGTTTGAGTAAAGATCTACCAAACATTGGAGAAGGTCTGTAAAAGGCTAAAAACCATTGCCCTAGATAAATGGTCAGCTGCTAGCAGCCTCTGGCACTAGATTTGTCTTGCTAATAGATGATGTCTTCCTTGCCAGTCTTAGAAGCATGTCTGTCATCTGCTCTGCCTCACAGTCATTTTGCAACTATACTGGCATGAGACTTGTGCAGGCACCGGGCACTTAAAACAGGTGCTAGTGGTGAACCAGTGTGGTAAATTGATTAGAATGTTTGACTAGAATCTGGGGGACCCAAATTTAAATTCACACGCCACTTTGGAAGCTCACTAGGTAATCTTGGACCAGCCATTCAGCCTAGTCTATTTCACAAACAGTTCAGGATGCCAACCTCCAGGTGGTGCTTGGTGATCTCCTGGAATTATAATTGATCTCCAGTTTACATAGATCAGTGTCTCTGGAAAAATAGCACCCATGGAGGTCCATCCCCTCCCCAACCTTGCCCTTCTCTAGCTCCCCCCCCCCATATCTCCAGGAATTTCCCTACCCAGAGCTGGCAACTCTACAGACAGTGCAATTTTAAACAGAGTTAACTTTTTAATTCAATGGGTTTAGAAGGGTGTAACTATGTTTAGGATTGCACTGAGTTGTTGTTATGATAATAAAATGAAGGGGACAGTAATATTGCAAACTGCTTTGGGTCTCCATTGAGGAGAAAAGTAGTGTATAAATTTTAACAACTACCATGATAAACTTCCCATTTCTCCTAGTTGCCAATGTGAGAGATCATATATTTCTAGGTGAGTTTATTTCTTGTTTATGTATGAATGGGAATCAACTTCCACTAAGTGGTCTTCTGGTTTTTATTATATATTGTACTGAAATTCTAAACAGAGTTACGCAGTAACTCCAAGTCCACTGAAGTAAATGGCCTTAACTTTGCTTAAGACTACACCATGGTTCTGTTAGGTCTGATTTTTCTCTTTAATGTCAAGTCTCACATGCAAATGGTTGGTATATAATGTGACAGGAAATGCGCTGTAACTCAGTGGCAGAACATTGGTTTCACATACCTGGCTCAAGCTCCGGCATCGCCAGTGAAAGCCTTTCAGACAGTAGGACAGAGAAACAGGACTTTGAGATTACTTTGGCTATCAGGAATAACACAGTTCTACATGATGAAGTATCAAGAGGATCTGAATTGCCACACTCAAAGAAATATTCTTTTCCTCATCATTTGCCTTTATTGTACCTATGTTACTATAACAACAAACATAATGGGGGGTGAAGACTTGTACAGTTTGATTTCTCTTCTGGCTTTGGTCTCCTGACCACACAAACTATATTTCGATATAGTTGACATTTTTAACATGATTTTAGCTCTGGTAACTATGCAAATATGTTGTGACAATTTAAACCAGATTCATATTTAGTTTCTGGGCCATAATGTCATGATGCTATTTCTTTTCAATAGTGGCTACTGTTGGGGGGCATTAGTATCCTTTTGTCATTAAAGATTTCAGTGTGCTGATCATTGTACATCTGACACATTCTTTGTCATCATCAAATGCCTTTTGTGGTTAATCTCAGCAAAGCTAAAACAAAAGGCCTCATAGATATTTGATCTAAAATGACATTATGGAATACACTTGGAGGCAGTAATTTCTTTTTTGTCAGGCTAGGGTAAGAAAAATGGTGCAGAGGCCAAAGCAAAAAAAAAAAATTGATACAAGATTGTCTTTTTAGCTTTCCCCCCCACACAATTATGATGGACATGTATCCAAGAATACTACATCCAAGAATGTTGATGCTGAATGCTGGCGCTGTTAAATAGCTCTGAGAGAAAATATCAACCATGAAAACATAGGTGGAAGAGAATGAAGGAAAATGTGTTTATTTATTCTGCTCATTTTCAAATAAACACCATTACTGCACAAAAGTAGTCTTCCTCCCCCTCATAAATTACCATTATGATGCTCCCAGAGCATTAATTTCAGTATTTTCCTTCCTTTCTTTTTGTTTGTGACTATGTTATACCTCTTGCTTAGTTGAATAAGGGTTAGCCATAACAGTTGGGAGGCTGGAGAAAACTAGAAAAGGAAAGTCACCAATCTCTTTCCACAACAAAAGAAAACAGGATTTTATGGAATTGGTAAAGTTGCACTGAGAAACATCCATCACCACATCAAGATCTGAGAAGAAGAAGAAGGTGGTGGTGGTGATGGTGATGATATTGGATTTATATCCTGCCCTTCACTCTGAATCTCAGAGTCTCAGAGCAGTCACAATCTTCTTTACCTTCCTCCTCCACACCCTGTAAGGTAGCGGGGGATGAGAGAGGTCTCACAGAAGCTGCCCTTTCAAGGACAACTCCTGCAAGAGCTATGGCTGACCCAGGGCCATTCCAGCAGCTGCAAGTGGAGGAGTGAGGAATCAAACTTGATTCTCCCAGATAAGAGTCTGTGCACTTAAACACTACACCAAACTGGCTCTCACTATTCATAAACCTGCCAGAGTCATCTGAAAATACAGTCTCAGATTGAATCTAAAAGTAATTTGCAGAAGCAGAAGAAAGCCTTTCCCAAAGCAAAAAGGGGAAATGATGAGGAAGTTCTGATCAGATTTAAGGGGCAGTCATGAAAGAAATGTTTTATATTAGCATGAGGAGCTACAAAAAGTAGTATTTGGTATCTGGACAGTGCCTGCATGACCCACATGTATGCTCAATGCTCATAAAGATTTCTTTGAAATGTTAGATGAAAAAAAGAGAGATTGTCTTGCAGATGGGTGCTCTATGCTGGCAGGTATTGGCTTAGGAACCATAAAATGCAAACTTCGTAGTGGAGACAGCCAAGACATCCTTATTAAAGACTGCCTCTATGTCCCAGAACTGGCAAATAATTTTATTTCTGTGAGAGTACTTGCAAAGAAAGACATGATTACATATTTTGGAGAAAATTGTTATATCAGCTGCAGGGGACAGTTAATTGCAGTTGCAAAGTGCATCAGGATTTATATGCTCTTGAGACTTGCATGCAGAAAGCAACCTTTACCAACCATTGTAATCACAAGAATTGCTCTTGGCTATGGCACAGAAAGTTGAGACATAGAGATAACTATGTAGTTAGCCAACTGGAAAGCCAGAATTTAACTAAAGGCATGCGGATGAGCAAATGAGACAGGTCAGATACAGTAACCCCTATGGATAATACACAGTGATGTTTGTGGACCAATGAAAAGTCAAGCCCCTACTGGGATGTACTGATTTTTCTAGATGATTTTTCAAGATATACTGTGACCTACCTAATTAAAGAGAAAAGTCAAGTGCTAGAAAAAGTTAAAGTATATGTGGCAATGGTCAGATTTCAAAGAAACCTATTAGCAATCTGCACTGATAATGGAGGAGAATATGTGGGACATGAAATGAAGAACTATTTTGCTGAACAAGGAATAGAATGTTAGCTTACAGTCTCATACACTCCAGAACAGAATGGTTTGTAGCAGAAAGCGGGGGGAGGAGCCCTCTCACTGAAACATACAGACATATGCTCCTTGAGGTAGAGCTACTTGACAAGTATTGAAGGAAGCAATCAACACTGTTACCTACCTGCAAAACAGATTACCTACTAAAGGTGCAAGTAGTACACAATTTGAGCCAAGATGGATCTTAAAACAGAAGAAGGCATTTTTGTAGGCTATGTACTGGGCTGCAAAGTATACAGAATCCTTAACCCAGAAACAGAAACAGACAAGATCTGCAATGTGATCTACATTGATGAAAGGGAGTAGTCAAGAAATACGGAGAAAGGAGACATCAGTGAATCCACACCAACAGAGGAAAATGAAGCACAGCAAACAGTGCATCTGAGCACTATGGACAACGCACATGACTCACCTGCAGAGCCTAAAGAACCAGAAGGGGCTGCTAAGCCAAGTGTCAGATGATCAACCAGAACAAACAAAGGAGTACCACCAAGGACTTTCTTACCTAGCAAAGGCAGAAGCTATACTTGAACTTTCCTCATGGGAAGATATAGCAAGAAAACCTGCAGAAGAAGCAGAAACATGGAGAAAAGTCACTTCAATAAGAATGCTCTTGAGCATAGCAGTGGCAAGGAAGATACATGTGGAGCATCTGGACATAAAGACTGATTTTCTACATGGAGAAATAAAGGGAGATGTTTACATGGAACAGCCACTAGGATTTGAAAAATCCAAAGATAAGCAACTTGTGTGTAAATTGTAAAAGAGCATATATGGACTGAAACAGGGTGCAAGATGGTGGAATGGGAAATTTCATCAAATGTTAACAAAGGAAAGATTTGAGAAAGGCAAGGCAGAATGATGTCTATACTTGAGATCAGTGTTCCCTCTAAGCTGAGTTAATGTGAGCCAGCTCAGTTGTTTAGCCTCTGGCTCACACATTTTTGTTTAACTCAGGAAGAAATGGCCCCAGAGCAAACTAAATTATGCTGTAGCTCACAACTTTAATGCCAGTAATTCATTAAGTAGAATTCTTGCTCACAAGACTCCATAGCTTAGAGCAGGGGTGGCCAACGATAGCTCTCCAGATGTTTTTTTGCCTACAACTCCCATCAGCCCCAGCCATTGGTCATGTTGACTGGGGCTGCTGGGAGTTGTAGGCAAAAAAAATCTGGAGAGCTACTGTTGGCCACCCCTGGCTTAGAGGGAACATTGCTTGAGATATAGAGAGAACAAATGGACTTACATTCTGATTTACGTGGATGACCTGATTTTATGCTATGAAGACAAGGAGGACTGTGATGAAATAGTTCAACCTGAATCAAGAAGTAGAAGTGAAAGAATTATGAAACACCAACCACTATCTTGGAATACAATGAGAGGAAGATGGAAGCTATCTTCTCAATCAGAAGCTGAAAATCCTAGACTTACTGGACTACATGAAATTGAAAGAAGCTAAGCAAGCAAGTGCTCCTATGGAAACAAACTACCTGAATCAGCAAGAAAATAGTGAACTTCTGCCTGACAACAAGCAATACAGAGAAGCAATGGGAAGACTGCTGTACATAAGCACATCAAGTCCTGATATTATAGGAGATGTGGACATATTATGCAGAAAGATGGAATCGCCAATACAGTCAAAAGACTTACAAAGTACCTTCATGGCACCACACATCTAAAACTAAAGTTACCAACAGATTAGCAGGATATATGGATGCAAACTGGGCAGAAGACACTACAGAAAGAAAGTCAACCAGTGAACATTTATTCTTCTATGGTGGTGGAGAAATCGCTGGAGCATCAGGAAGCAAGACACTGTAGTTGTGTCCTCAACTTGAAGCTGAGTATGTATCCACAGAAGTGTGCAGACAACTGAAATGGATACTGCAAGTAATGCAAGACTTAGGGATAGAGGAACCTAAACCAGTACAACTCTTTGAAGACAGCCAAGGGTGCATAAAACTTGCACAGATGGAGAAGATCAACTCAAGAATTAAATGCATGGATGTGAAGCATCACCTAGTAAGAAAAAAGCGAGAAGAAGGGCTTATTTAGATGGAATACTGTCCTACAGATGAAATGATTGCATCCAGCCACTTTCTCTGGGAAAAGTTTATATAAGATAAATCTTATGAAGGAGTGTTGGAAAAGGCAATGTCTGGTGTAGAAAGAAGACCTTGCAGGGGGCATCAAGAAGACAATGAGATAGGATAGTGAGGTCAGTACCTTCTTTCCTGTTGAGTGTCATTCCTTGTCTGTCTCCAGATTGCTATTCTTAGGGCAATTTACTCCTTCTTGGAATCATTTGCCACACTCAATCTTGCCCTCTTTCTCAGCTAGAGATGTAGGTAATAACCTATTTCTGTTTCTCCTCTTTCCTATCAAGTATATTAATTCATAAATAAACCCTCTATTGACTCAGGTTGTGCATTGTTGCTGCGTTGATTACTTGGCCAACAAATTAGTAAAGAATTTTACTTTTGCTGCACTTCTAAATTGCTGTTTTGCTAAGGATCAAACCCTTCCTTATTTGTCCTCTCCTCTTTGTCCCCCTGAGTGAGCCATAACAACCCACTCTCCTACCCATAGTTAGCAGAGAGCTCCACAAGGTCATGGCCTCATGGATTCACCTCCTTGTGCCCATGAATCCCCCCTTTCATTTCAGAGTTAACAATGGTGTTACATCTATATTTGCATTTTCACTAACTATAGTTTATAAACCTATTTCTAAGCATGATTCATACTATGAATTTGATCTAACCATGATTAGTGAAAATGCCAGACCTATTCAATATGGTTAATTCTAATTAGGTCCTAGTTATTAATCTTCTGACCATTGTCCCACCAGGGTGTATTTGGTCCAATGCAAGACCATTCTCAGTGGTGGCTCCTGTGTTTTGAAAGCCTCCCATAGCAAGCAAGGAAGGCTCCCAATCTGCTTTATTTCCAGAAAATCTTTAACATGAAGCTCTTCAACAGAGCTGTTGAGGCTCCCTGAGAGGATATACTGTGACTTGGCGGGGGTGGGGCAAGGAATCATGTTTTGGAAGCTCAGTTAAGTTTTAAAAGAAAGAAAGAAAGAAAGAAAGAAAGAAAGAAAGAAAGAAAGAAAGAAAGAAAGAAAGAAAGAAAGAAAGAAAGAAAGAAAGAAAGAAAGAAAGAAAGAAAGAAAGAAAGAAAGAAAGAAAGAAAGAAAGAAAGAAAGAAAGAAAGAAAGAAAGAAAGTCTACATGTTAAATGGCCATGTTAAAGGGCCTTTTCCTTAATTGATGCCAGAGTGACTAAACTATTGGTTAACCACTAATGCTTGGACCCAGCTTCTGCTGACAGGCCAGCTGCCAATTGCCATCACTGAGGACAAAGGGAGAAGAGTCACTAACAAAGCTCCCCCTCCATACATCCCACTCAAACAGAGAGGGAGGGATCTCTCAGCCCTCTCCTTCACAGCTGCCAGACTGTAATCACCAGGGCCAAAGAGGGAAGAGATAGCACCATTGTAATCAGTCACTCATCTTTCATGCCTGGACTGCTACAGCACTAAGAAAACCTCCGCCTTTTTATTGCATTGCCATTGCCATTAGTATTGGTTTTATTCTTTCAAGCTACTTTGAGAGTTAGTTGATGGCTGAAAAGGAAAGTAAAAATACAATAAATAAATAAAATGTGGATGCTGGTTAGGAGGTCACAAAACTAATGACAAAGCATCCATGCCCTGTTCTTCACAAATACTATAGAAGACAGGGCCCAGGCTTCTAATATGTACTATGAGTCATGGCAGAAATAATTCTATTTTATTTCAGAAATGACATAGATACACTATGACAGCTCCCCTATCCCCAATTAAAAGCACCCATAACGGGTCTCTCCCTCATGCTCAGGGCCCTGCATGGAAGCTGGGATTCAAAGAATGCTATAGCTAGTTTTTTTGTGCCTAAAGAGGATTTGGGTTCTATTGTGGTATAGAATGCCTCCTGGACCTTCTCCACATATCCAGAGTCTCCTTCTCTCTCCATGAGTCTGCCAATATGCCAGCAGGTTTGCTATTAGCTTGCATGTGTCCAATGAACTTTGCACAAGGAAAAAGACAGGAGGGAGATGGCACTGAAATACAGTGTCCCAGGCAGCCTTTACCTGAGGAATGCCACTGGGGACACCTGACTGGTGCTTGTCCAGGTGACTTAACCATACGAAGGCCACCTTAAAGCCAATCTTTTCACTTGATCCATGTATATCCGTAACAGTTAAATCACTAAAAATAATACATGTGCCCTATGCAATACTGTGCTGCTATACCAATATATCAATATTATGGATGAGGGTGGGGGATAAAATTCTCTTTGCCACCAAAAATGACACCAAAGGAGCCACCACATTTTAAAGTGGGCCAGACCTTCTGGAAAAGAAAAAACAAACAAACCTTTTCAGTGTTCCTGAGGGAATCACTGGAGCAAATGTCGTCTGGGAAACATCAACAAGGAAAGCACAGGAGTATGCATGAAAGTTCTAGAATCATCTAGTGAAGATGGGAGTCCAAACCACAGCAATAAGCCCACGTGGGAAAAGTGAAGATTTGTGAAATAGCAACAAGCACCAGCACACCATTTAAACTGAAGGAATTTTCAGCAGCACAAGCCCTTGGGAAAATGGAGTCTAGAATTCAGTGGAGTAAATATAAAAATCTCTCTAAAGTGAACCTGAGTCTTGGATCCAGGTCATACTATTTATGAAGTTATCACCTATTACTAGCCAGCATGGAAGAGCACAAAATGAAAAGGCCATTCCAGGTGACTCCATTCTATGTTTTGTAGGACACAATACCACATCATAGAGCAGATGCCTTTTTAGTATTTTACCTAATTTGTTTTTCTACTTCCTAACAAATCTTCAGAGATAGCTGGTATTTTAATTCATTGAACTTGCTAATGCTAAAAATGTCCATTTAAAAAAAATAAGTTCCCTTTCAATATTAAACACTGGAGTACAGTCTTTTCTTGTATACACTTAACTCCCATTAGCATTAATAACAGTTATGCTCACATACTGAGTGCAGAATCTATCTTTCTTTGTCTCTTTGTACTATACTGCAAGGAAAACTTTGAAGAAATTGAGAAAGGCAGGAAGAGCGGTATATTAATTGAAGCAGATGAAAGCACTATATGACATTCCTAAATTTCATGGAAAATGCACCGCCAGTAACAAAGATGAGTAGGATTTTTTTTTGAATAATTTTTCAACAACATTAAAATCAGTCTTCCCTGATTTTCTGTTTTCTTCATTTCAAAGCACATACATTAAACTCATTTTATGCTTATAAAGTATATAATGATTCTGGACAACATGAGAAGGATGCTGAGGGTTCCTTCCCCCCCCCTCCCAATTTTAGTGTACAAACTAGAGAGCCAATTTATGCAGCTTAATCCATTGCTAAAGAATATGCATCAAAAATTGTCTGAGATCATTGCATATAATAACATAGTGTTGGTTTTTCTTATCATATTTTCATTAAAACATCTTTTCACCTACTTTGCTTTTCCCCATGTCTGTTTCATAACCTGCATCATAATCAGTCCTATTAGCTGAGAACATAAATATGATTTATTATGGTCTGATAATGGAAGCTGCGTAAACCAAGAGAAGGGATATATTGTCCTTTAATAAAATGGCTCTTTTCTCTCCCATAGAGCTCTATCATGAGAGCATGCAGAATGTAGTGAGTGATTATTTCCTAAGGGTGAGTGATGGCAAAACCCTACAGAAAATTCTTCTCATTGGCCATGACAGCTTCCAAGTGTCCCCAAATCTCAGTGAGTTTGACAACCTGCAGACACTTTTGATGAACTGTATTCTTCAGTCAGAGACAGCCTGTCTGGGAGGAGAAAAGGGAACCTTTATCGTCTGATCTGCTGTTATTGTCTTGATCTTTTTATAAGCAATCTCTAATGCACACGAATATAATATCCTTTCACGCAAGTGCCAAGCATAATAGAAATGTAGTTAAAGGACCCTTTTCCCCCGTTATGTAAATGTCCTAATGCTGTAATTAGAAAAGATGGTTTGTGAATGATAGGAGCAGAAAGGGTAATCAAAATGTTATAACATTATCTTTCTTTTTTTAAAGACCAAAATCCATGCATTTACAGCAGATACAGAGATCCAGCTGAGACTGAAGCCTTTGCCTAGAAGAAAATAGCTTTCAGTAGGACGCTGGTGTTATATTTTCATAAAGCAAGCAAATGGCAGCTGGTCTTAAGCCAGAAATGATTACTTCACTGATAGAACTTGGAAGAAAATGAGTATCCCACTCAAAAATCCCTGTATGACTGTTAACAGCAAGAACAAAGGGCTATTAATAAAGCACAGCATTTGGACAAATGGCTCCTCAAACCCAAATAAAGTTTTCCAATAAATCTCTCTTTTATCTACTCCCAAAAGAAGAAACACAACAGAGCCCTTTTCAATTAAAAGATGCATCCACAAGCATAACACCCACATTTCTCAACTGGTTTATTTGTACAACAACAATAAAAGATACAATACACCAAACAGTTTCTGAGTTGTCCAGTAAAATCACGTATTTAATTTTTCATTCATCTCCCCTTCAACATCTGGAATTGGGATGACTCAATATTACTTGCAGTTCTACTTTGGCAGCACCTGTTAGCACTAAGGTAAATCCCCATTGCAGAAGTCAAGAGCTAAACATTTATTTCACACTGGTGATAGTCTATTAGTCCCATAATTTTGCAGAAAAAAGAAACAACAGCTAAGCTACAAATAAGAGGATGGGAGAGACATTAGCTATGTATTTTATTGCTGGAATTACAGTCCATCTTCACTGCCCTGCATTACCTAAGAAATATTCAAAAATTCTGGATCAACATTTCAGACACCTGAATATTCTGCTTACATAGGTATATATTCCACTGGGATTTATGAAGTATTGGTGGTCTGTTTGTCTTTTTCATTAAAAAGGGGTCTGAACTTATTTGACTTTTCTGTACCCACAAGATGTCATCTCAGAAGCCAATTCAACATAGAGTTCTCGTGTCCATCAAAATATGGGATTACAAACCTTGCTGGATTTTGCCCACAGAATTTAATCCTCCATAAACCTTCTCATGAATTCCAGTATCTTCTAAATATCCCTTAAAGACTTAGTTGATTGGCTCAAGGCTGCCCAGTCCACTTTCAACTTCAGAGCCAGTGGCAACCAGAGGAGTAATGTCAATCTCCCTAAACAGCCCCAGTTTGAGAGCACAGCATATTATGCTCTAGCTGTTGGCATTAGTCTGTCTCCACCATGGTCTGGGCAGCAAGAATTTTGCAATTTCTCTAGAAGCAAATCTGAAAATTACTTACAGTGAAACAAATTGACTCTTAAATGTTAATGTAAAACATTCACCATTCAAGGGCCCTGTTGTAACACTACAAGAAAGAGCAAGTTATGTAGCCCTTGCCTTTAATTTATATTTTGTATAATGAGTCTGATCAGTATGAGTTGCAAAATTATCGCTCTTCCACACTGAAAAGTAGTATAAGTCATCCAGAGTATATCATTTTAAAGTAGGTGTAGATGTTTGAGGTTTCCATGCAGCTGGCAAGGATCAAAGCATTCATGGGGAAAACTGCTGACTTTTCCTAAGCCATCTTTATTTTTAAATATGTCATTTATTGCTGTTCTAAAATAAAATTACATTGCACTAGACATATGGCATGCATAATAAATCTAAACGTCTTAGACATCACAACTAAAAAAAAATCAATCCAAGCACAAAAATCATCTCTTAAAAATATCATTTAATGTTAACCTCCTCAACCATACTAAAGATACAAGGAACAACAAATAAAAGAGAAGAGAAACACAAAAATTGTGTAGGAATGACAAGACTTCACTCAGAGAAGAGGAAATTTCCAAAGGTGTGGTTGAGCAAGTTTCAGCCTGTTTGGCAGAGCAGAAATAGGGTGTGTTTCCCCCTCCCCCAGTACAAGTTTATTTTTCTTCTAGGGAATTTTTGCAGTCTGATTCATATGGCTTGACACCTTTAATAATGTGGAATATTATCTGGATTAATTCACAAGTAAGTATCTAAGTAAGGCACTATTTGTGAAGAACTGCCCTTTTGCATTTCCTAGCTTATAGTAAAAGGGCCAGCAGCTTTCTGCCTGTGACCAAAAACAAAGCCGGCATCACTGGAGAAAATTCTAACACTCATCAACTTCCTTACTTTGTCTTCACTTCAGGATTCACCATTGCTGAAAGCTGCTAGTAGTTGGAGCTATATGAGGTAGCAATGACAGATCCATATGTAGTTTGGGAGGAGATTAGGTGGTCAAGATTTGAAATGCCATGGTCACTGTAGGATAATAGACTTGGACCAGTCATGTGATTTGTTTCATACACTCTTTGGGTTTGTTCCGGCCAGTGTTAGCCAGATGCAGAAAAAACAGTTGTTTGGGGCTTGGTGGTAGGTCTCAGAAGCCCTGGTACTATTCATGGCAAAGAAGCAAGAAGCATCCAGCAACAGAACAGTTCCAGTGACTTTTATGACACCTGTACCAGACTGTTTAAAAGGTCCCACTGCCACATACCAGATTGTTACCTTATGGTCATGCTCAAGCTTACTATTCAGTCCTGCAAGCTATTGTATCCACTCATCATTAGTTTATCAGACTGAGATGTCATACTCTCGTTACAATGCGATAGGCACGGCTTTTTTTGTAGCAGGAACTTCTTTGCACATTAGGCCACACACCCCTGATGTAGCCAAGTAGTAGATAAGGGGCCCCTATCATCATCAAGCCGCATTCCAAAGTGACAGCTGCTTCGCCCACACATGCACGCCCCGCCCACACAAAAAATGAACGCCGTATGTTACCTTATGGGGGATTTAAGCAACAGTCCCCGAGGGGGCAGCTAGGGATCCATCCCCCCAAGGAATGCCGGATGTTTCCTAAGGGGGGAAAGGAGGGTCAGCCACTGGTGCAGCAGGCTTCATATTGTTTGAGGAAAAGTGTGTTCTGCAACACAGACATTATTTAGAGAATTGTGGAGATGCAACAGTTCTAAGCGACCATAGTTTGGAGAGGAGACATACCCAATGGATAAAATGATGGCCTTAAAACTGAGCACAGCTAATCTTATACGTGTAACACGTCCCTTTAACATCAGGTTGCATCAGGTTGCGTGTCGATACAACTCATGCTCTTTAATTTGTTCATTAATGTTCCAGAGTCGGGAGTAAGCAGCAAAGTGGCCAGGTTTGCAGATGACAGTAAATTGTTCAGGGTGGTGAGAACCAGAGAGGATTGCGAGGCACTCCAAAGGGGTCTGTTGAGACGGGGTGAGTGGGGCAACAACGTGGCAGATGAGGTTCAACGTGGCCAAGTGCAAAATAATGCACATCGGGGCCAAGAATCCCTGCTACAAATACAAGTTGATGGGGGTGTGAACCGGTAGAGACTGACCAAGAGAGAGATCTTGGGGTCGTGGTAGATAACTCACTGAAAAAATTGTCAAGACAATGTGCGATTGCAATAAAAAAAGGCCAGTGCCATGCTGGGAATTATTAGGAAGGGGATTGAAAACAAGCAGCTGGTATCATAATGCCCCCCCCCTTTATAAATCGATGGAGCAGACTCATTTGGAATACTGTGTACAGTACTGGTCACCGCACCTCAAAAAGGGTATTATAGCATTGGAAAAAAGTGTAGAAAAGGGCAACTAGAATGATTAAAGGTTTGGAACACTTTCCCCTATGAAGAAAGGTTAAAACGCTTGGGGCTCCTTAGCTCGGTGAAACGTTGACTGCGGGGTGACACGATAGAAGTTTACGAGATTATGCATGGGATGGAGAAAGCAGAGAAAGAGGGCCCCTTTCTCCCTTTCTCTCAATAAAAGAACTCATGGGCATTCAATGAAATTGCTGATCAGTCAGGTTAAAACAAATAAAAGGAAGTACTTCTTCACCCAAAGGGTGATTAACTTATGGAATTCACCACCACAGGAGGTGGTGGCAGCTACAGGCATAGCCTGCTTTAAGAGGGGATTGGATAAAAATATGGAGCAGAGGTCCAACAGCGGCTATTAGCCACAGTTTATATATATATATGTGTGTGTGTGTGTACATACACACACACATATATTGGGCACTGCGTGATACAGAGTGTTGGCCTGATCCAACACAGCTTCTCTTACATTCTTATCATGATCTGCAACTTGTGTTTCACAACTTGGTGCACGCGTAAAGTCACTATTAATTACTTGATCCGTTTTTAAGATTGGCAATGTGTGGTGATTAACATGTGGAATTCACCGCCGCAGGAGGTGGTGGAGGCTACAAGCATATCCAGCTTCAAGAGGGGATTGGATAAAAATATGGAGCAGAGGTCCAACAGCGGCTATTAGCCACAGCATTTTATTGGAACAGTCTGGGGGAGTGATGCTCTGTATTCTTGTTGCTTGGGAGGGGCAAAGTGGAAGGGCTTCTAGCAGCACTTGTGAACCTTCTGATGGAACATGGGTTTGGTTTGGGGGGGGTTTTGCCACTGTGTGATACAGAGTGTTGGCCTGATTCAACATGGCTTCTCTCATGTTCTTATTATGTTCTGGAACTTGTGTTTCACAACTTGGTGCACACTTAAAGTCACTGTTACTTACTTGATCCCTTTTTAAGATTGGCAATATGTGGTGATTAACATGTGGAATTCACCGTCGCAGGAGGTGGTGGCAGCTACAAGCATAGCCTGCTTTCAGAGGATTGGATTAAAATATGGAGCACAGGCTATTAGCCACAACGTGTGTGTGTGTATTTTGGCCACTGTGTGATACAGAGTGTTGGATTGGATGGGCCGTAGGCCTGATCCAACACGGCTTCTCTTATGCTCTTATGTTCTCAGTGTGTTTTATGGGGAGAAACTGTTGCAAAGACATTCATGACTAGTTCTGCAACCCATTCTAATAACACTGCCCCGTTAATTATTAATTGCAAGCACCTACAGTTTCTTATTAACATTAAAACCTATCTTTCTAGCAGCTTCAGCAACCTATTCTCAAACGATCATGAAAACTGCCTCTGTTTTCTGCAACCACACAGGAAGCTTGCCAGTCTCCAGGCTGGAGAATCTAGCTCTGGCTGTCAAAACAAAACGCACAGCCTTGCAAATGAGTTCTCACAGAACTGTGTCTGTGAAACTGGTCTCTCCTAAGTTATCGTTTCCCACCTTCTAAGTAGAAAAAATGATTTATAACCTTTGCTTTTATTAGTTAAGTTTACTTTTAAATAATAGTATTTTAAGTAAATAAAACCAGCGGGGGTCAAGATGGGGGGGAGGGGTAGTTGAAGAGTAATGTATGGGATGGGCAATAAGTGCTTATTGATGACTATGAGTATTGAATACTGTTACCATATATTACTAAACATAATACTCTGTGGAAAAGGTTCATTCATAGAAACGAGTCCAACTCTCCAACTCTTCCTGTATAGGTTCAATATTTAAAACCACTGTCATGATGTCTATTTCAGCCATTTCAGGTATTTTCTATAGTTGGGGCTTACAACTTTTTCCACTGTTTGGCAAAATTATCCCAGCATTAGTTACCATATGTATTATCAATTGGTTACAATTCTTGTAAGGTTTTTTTGTGGAGTCATATTTAACAAAAATAATTTAGTTTTAGTTTTCATTTAAGAAAAAGAAAGACCATCTCAATGCGGATGAGTTTCTGGAGTTTGTGGTAAATATGCTGCAAAGCAATAGAGAAATACTCAGCACCGACACAGGGCGCATAATTGTGACTGTTTCAAAGCCCCCCAAGGGGGGGTGCTCACCGTTTTTTTTTTTTTTTCAATTATTGAACTGTAAGAATAGACTTGATTATTTAAAGGTAAACTTAACTAATAAAAGCAAAGATTATAAATCATTTTTTCTACTAATTCTTAATTGTTATCAAAAATCACCCAATGTCCTTTTATTTTCCATTCTTTTTCTATATATCTTCTAAACTTCTTCCAATCTCTATTTAAACCTTCTAAATCATAGTCCTTTAAGATTCTTGTTAATTTGTCCATTTCACTCCTTGTCATAACTTTTACAATCCAGTCCCATTTTTTCTGGTATTTTATCCTGCTTCCACAACTGCTCATACAATGTCCTAGCAGCTGCAAGCAAGTACCAAATCATACTTCTATCCTCTTTTGGAAAATTTGCCATTTGTAATCCCAACAGGAAAGTCTCTGCAACTTTCTTTACTTCTTAACCCAAGATCCTAGAAATTTCTTGTTGAATCATTTGCCAATACTGTTTTGCTCTTTCACAAGTCCACCACATATGGTAGAAAGAACGTTCATGTTTTTTACATTTCCAACACCTATCTGACATATTATTCATTTTGCCAGCTTTTTAGGAGTCATATACCATCTATACATCATTTTATAACAGTTTTCTTTAATACTCTGACATGTAGAGAGTTTCATAGAGTTCTTCCACAAATATTCCCATGTGTCCATCTGTATTTCTTTATTTACATTTATTGCCCACTTTATCATTTGAGATTTTACTACTTCATCTTCAGTAGACCATTTTAACAGTAGTTTATATAATTTTGAAATTAACTTGTCATTATCTCCAAGCAGAACTTTTACCAATTCTGTTTGCTCTTTTCTTATTCCTAGTTTTATCATTTTCCACCAAGCTCCTTATTTGTTGCATTTGAAACCAATCAAACTTATTATTTATATATCTGTGTGTGTGTGTGTGTGTGTTTATCTTTTTCACAGAGTATTAAGATGTCAAAATGTTATTCAAAAAATCCCTAAAATCTGTTGATAAAACCTTCTACAAGTCTCGTGCCAGCATTACAATGTTGTAAAAAACTAAGCAGCTTTAAGAGCTAAAATCTTTTATACACAAACCTTTAGTGTAATGTCCAAATTCTAGTAATCCCCTAAAAAAGCCTATACAGCTCTCATATAAAATGCAAAAACTGCCGCATTACAGTTGTGCAATATTGATTTTGAATCCTATACCCTGTTAAAAGTGACTCTCTCTCTCTCTCTCTTCTCTGTTTTTCTTTCTGTATTCTTATCATTCTTTTTTAAAAATACACATTATTGTTGTTTTAAGCAATAATTTTGATAAATAATGATACAGTTCAAAACTGTATAGCTGTATAGTTGTGACCAGACACACTGTTCATCTTTCATTTAAAGGTGGGGAGAAGTCAACATTAATACAAAATTAAAAACTGAAGCTGTAATACCATTTATGATATGCAGATAGTCACAATAATTTGCAATGTTATAAGCAAATATTACTAAGGAAGTGTTGTGAATGCCTAACTGCTTAATAAGTACTATACATTGTGTAAAAAATAACATTTCTTTATTGGGGTGATTCATATTGTGGCAAGCAGTCTCAGACCACAGAACTAAAAATTTTTATAAAAAATTATACAGAACTAATTTTTTAAAAAAATATCCATTGCTTTGAAGTGTGAGGGAAACTAATTACTTTAAAACATATAACAAACAGACACAGCCAATACAAACTGGGGCTGCCAACAGCTCTTATAAAAGCTTTCCCCTCCTCTATTTTCGCCTCATAACAACCCTGTAAGGTTAGGCTGAAAGAGAGAGTGGTTAGCCCCAGGTTACGCCCTGAGTCCGTTTGCGAAGAGGGTGGGATATAAAGCCAAAGTAAGTTAATAAATAAAAAACAAAATTACCACCTAGCAGGGTTTCTTAGCAGAGTGAGGGTTTCAAATTTGGGTCTCCCAGATTCCATTCTAACACTTTAACCGCTATGACACGCTGAATCTAGAAATTCTGCCAGTAGATTTCTCTGAGCTGGATATATTTGGAGATCTTTAAAAAGAATTATAAGGCTTTCCTGTTTAGGGCAATGTACAGAAATCGTTTTGTAATTTGGCAAGATTCTTTTGGTTGTATTGTTAGCTTTGGGCTTCTGTTTATATCTGTTTGGGTGGGGGACTCAGAAAATATAGGGCAACTTGACTCTGAAAATATATCACATGAGAACCTAATTTCCTCAGTTCTCTCTCTGTTTATCTTGACCGTTCTAAGCACTTGACCTTTTAGGATAGTTTGAGGGGTCAAATAGTTTTGTCTCACAATTAGCAATATATAAGATCGATTAGATTAGAAGGCTGATATATATATATTTCTAAAGTTCTCACCATAAAAATCACTGGCCTTGAGCAGTTGACCTTTTACGAGTTAAATACTTTTGTCTCAAAATTAGCAATATATAAGATCGATCAACTTAGAAGGTGGGAAAAGACACCTTAGGAGAGACCAGTTTCACAGACACGGTTCTGTGAGAACTCATTTGCAAGGCTGTGCGTTTTGTTTTGACAGCCAGAGCTAGATTCTCCAGCCTGGAGACTGGCAAGCTCCCTGTGTGGTTGCAGAGAACAGAGGCAGTTTTCATGATCGTCTGAGAACAGGTTGCTGAAGTTGCTAGAAAGATAGGTTTTAATGTTAATAAGAAACTGTAGGTGTTTGCAATTAATAATTAACGGGGCATTGTTATTAGAATGGGTTGCAGAACTAGCCATGAATGTCTTTGCAACAATTTCCCCCCGTAAAACACACTGAGAACATAAGAACATAAGAGAAGCCGTACTGGATCAGGCCTATGGCCCATCTAATCCAACACTCTGTGTCACACAGTGGCCAAAATACACACACACACGCACACACACACATTGTGGCTAATAGCCTCTGCTCCATATTTTTATCCAATTCCCTCTTAAATCAGGCTATGCTTGTAGCTGCCACATATTAATCACCACACATTGCCAATCTTAAAAAGGGATCAAGTAAGTAACAGTGACTTTAAGCGTGCACCAAGTTGTGAAACACAAGTTCCAGAACATAATAAGAACATGAGAGAAGCCATGTTGAATCAGGCCAACACTCTGTATCACACAGTGGCAAAAAAACAAAAAAACAAAACCCATGTTCCATCAGAAGGTTCACAAGTGCTGCTGGAAGCCCTTCCACTTTGCCCCCCCCCCAAAGCACCAAGAATACAGAGCATCACTACCCCAGTTCCAATAAAATGCTGTGGCTAATAGACGCTGATGGACCTCTGCTCCATATTTTTATCCAATCCCCTCTTGAAGCTGGCTGTGCTTGTAGCCTCCACCACCTCCTGCGGTGGTGAATTCCACATGTTAATCACCACACATTGCCAACCTTAAAAAGGATCAAGTAATTAATAGTGACTTTAAGCGTGCACCAAGTTGTGAAACACAAGTTGCAGATCATGATAAGAACGTAAGAAAAGCCGTGTTGGATTAGGCCAACACTCTGTGTCTCACAGTGCCCAATATATGTGTGTGTGTATGTACACACACACACATATATATAAACTGTGGCTAATAGCCGCTATTGGACCTCTGCTCCATATTTTTATCCAATCTCCTCTCAAAGCAGGCTATGCTTGTAGCTGCCACCACCTCCTGTGGCGGTGAATTCCACATGTTAATCACCCTTTGGGTGAAGAAGTACTTCCTTTTATTTGTTTTAACCTGACTGATTAGCAATTTCATTGAATGCCCATGAGTTCTTGTATTGTGAGGAAGGGAGAAAAGTACCACTTTCTCTGCTTTCTGCATCCCATGCATAATCTCGTAAACTTCTATCGTGTCACCCCGCAGTCGACGTTTCTCCAAGCTAAAGAGCCCCAAGCGTTTTCACCTTTCTTCATAGGGGAAAGTGTTCCAAACCTTTAATCGTTTTAGTTGCCCTTTTCTACACTTTTTTCCAATGCTATAATACCCTTTTTGAGGTGCGGTGACCAGAACTGTACACAGTATTCCAAATGAGTCCGCACCATTGATTTATGATACCAGCTGCTTTGTTTTCAGTCCCCTTCCTAATAATTCCCAGCGTGGCGTTGGCCTTTTTTATTGCAATCGCATACTGTCTTGACAATTTTTTCAGTGAGTTATCTACCACGACCCCAAGATCTCTCTCTTGGTCAGTCTCTACCAGTTCACACCCCCATCAACTTGTATTTGTAGCAGGGATTCTTGGCCCCGATGTGCATTATTTTGCACTTGGCCACGTTGAACCTCATCTGCCACGTTGTCGCCCCACTCACCCCGTCTCAACAGACCCCTTTGGAGTGCCTCGCAATCCTCTCTGGTTCTCACCACCCTGAACAATTTAGTGTCATCTGCAAACTTGGCCACTTTGCTGCTTACTCCCAACTCCAGATCATTAATGAACAAGTTAAAGAGCATGAGTTGTATCGACATGCAACCTGATGCAACGTGATGTTAAAGGGATGTGTTACACGTATAAGATTAGGTGTGCTCAGTTTTATCCATTGGGTATGTCTCCTCTCCAAACTATGGTCGCTTAGAACTGTTGTATCTCCACAATTCTCTAAATAGCATCTGTGTTGCAAAACACGCTTTTCTTCAAACAATATGAAGCCTGCTGCACCAGTGGCTGACCCTCCTTTCCCCCCTTAGGAAACATCCAGCATTCCTTGGGGGGGGGGGGGCGGATCCCTAGCCACCATCTCGGGGACTGTTGCGTCAGTCCCCCATAATGAAACATACGACGTTCGGTTTTTGTGTGGGCAGGGCATGCATGTGTAGGCGGAGCAGCTGTCACTTTGGAATGTGGCTTGATGATGATAGGGGCCTCTTATCTACTACTTAGGCTCTGTAAGAAGAGTACTGTAAGCTCTTGGAGGACTGGCTACATCAGGGGTGTATGTCCTAATATGCAAAGGAGTTCCTGCTACCCAAAAAGCCCTGGTAGGATTACTTCAGTAATCCTGAAGTGAAAACAAAGTAAGGAAGTTGGTGAGTGTTAGAAATTTTCTCCAGTGATGCTGGCTTTGTTTTTGGTCACAGGCAGAAAGCTGCTGGCCCTTTTACTAAAAGCTAGGAAATACCTCTCACCTGGCTTGAGTAGTAAATTAAAATATAGTTTCTTCTTTTGTCTATCTGAAAAACAATTATTAACAATGGTAGGACTGAAGAAAACTTGGTCAGCAGAAAATAGCAACCTGAATTAGCTAAAGCCAGAGCTCTTATGCATTAACTACTAGAGAAATACTGGAATCGCAGCAGGCATTTTTAATTGCTATTTGGGGATTTAAATAAGAGAAGGGGAAAGGTTTTTTAAAAGAAAGAAAGAAAGGAAGGAAGAATGGTTGGTCTGTAATTTTTCTCATCTGCCAATAAAGACTATCATATAAATTACTCAGACACTTTTACAAATACATTATTTATTCAATATCTCGTAATGGGTTCAATGCTCCTTTTACATGCTATTATAGAAGTTCATAATTGCAGACTTTTCAGATTAGAGGTTTCTTTTAGGCAGTAGCCCATAATAGTTCTTTCAAAGCTCAGGCTTTTATAACATGAAATCCTAAGCAGGAAATGTTTAGTTCACTATTCACTGATGAACAGGTATCTTTGGAGCAGCTATTGTCTTCAAGTTCAGCACAAGGAGCTTGCAAGACTACTTGGTTCTTTTATAAAGATCTTGGGAAATATTTGTTGTTCATTTACCATTACCTGTTTTAGAAGCTGTATCTCACCATTCTTTCCCACAGCAAAATCCCACCACACCAAGATAAATAAATAAAAGATAGTTCTTTAATTTGGAGTAAAAGCAATTTGGGAAAAGAAGAAATTCTCCAGCAAATTCTCCTAGTTCATATGTAAGGTAAAAAACAGCTTGAGGAGGGAAAATTTTGAGCAGAAAAACAGAAAGAAAAGGGACAAGCAGCCCTTGCTCCACCATTTTTAACTATTATCATAAGCTGTCTTGAACAATAATGACAGGTGGAATAGAAATATTCTAATAAATATATAAATAACTTTCTTCATTGACATTTTCAGCCCCCAGAGACTCCTTACAGGTTGTTTTAAAGGAACTTACATATTGATTACATTGATGTAAGCAGCTTGCCCCAGTATATACAAAAGCTGTGTATGCTTGTGGTTAAGGAACTCTCGATTTTATTTTAAAACATGTAATTTCTGACAGTAACTACATATTAAGATAAAAAAGAGCCAGACTTAAAACTATAGACATGTTTCCTGCACATTGAATCATGGAAATGATAGTTCTCTGATACAAAGATCAGGATTTCTTACAGTCTTACCAACCACAGTTCTCACAGTGTTTGGGGGCACACTGTGGCAGTTAGGTTTTCTGTCAGCCTAAATCTGTACTTTACATATAGAAACAAAGAAATATAGAGCAGAAAGAAACCCCCAAGGTCATTTAGTCCAATCTCCCATACAATGTAGGAAATTCATAGCTACTTTCCTCAGTCCCCCATAGACCCCTGCTCTATGTCCAAATTAAGGCAAAAAAACCCCTCCAGGATTCCTGGGCCAATCTGGCCTGGAGAGAAATTCCTTCCAAAGTGATGATCTGATTGGCATTACTCTGGGCATGTAAGAAACGGCTACAAGACCCAGGCACTGGCTCATCCCTTCCTACCCTCCTCACTGTTTGCCTAATTCACAGAATCAGCATTGTTAACCTCTGCTTAAAAACCTCCAAAGAAGGAGAGCCCATCACCTCTCGTGGACGCCTGTTCTAATGAGGAACAACTCTGTCATGAAATTCTTTTGAATGTTTATCTGAAAATTCTTTTGATTTAATTTTAACCCTTTGGGTCTGGTCTGACCTTCCAGGACAACAGAAAACAACTCCTTCCTTTATATGACAGCCCTACAAATAGAACAAAATTTTGAGTCCAGTAGCACCTTTAAGACCAACAATGTTTAATTCTGGGTAATTTGTGTGCACTTCATCAGATATATTGAAACAGTTTTCCTCAAGCCTCGCATGTAAGTGGAGGGGGTTTAGTTGCTGGGAAGGGCTAGTTTTTGAACTTTGTTGGTCATGGCTTGCCACTAGACGTTAACTCTTGTTATTTGTAGCCCTTTAAATACTTGAAGATATCTATCACATCACCTCTCAAATCATCTTCTCTCCAGGCTAAACATGCCCAGCTCCTTCAACTTTTACTCATAGGACTTGGCTCCAGACCCCTCACCATATGCCCTTAGTGTACTGCAGACTCAGTGTCAGATACAGCCAAAGGAAATGATTTGGTTTTAATCTGCACACACAAAAAAGAAATTGTTCTAACCATAATATTTATAAAATGAGGGAAAGAGACTGTTGTTTCTCCAGGCTGGGTGAATGTTCATCCCTTTATTTATTTATTTTTGGCAAAACTGTCATATGGCTGTGGTGCTAGATAAAACTGGAATGCTTTATGCACGTAGCATTTAACTTTAAGCATTCTTCATGGAAACTTACATGGCAGATCATTTGCATATTCAATACCAGTGACAATTTACTTCTCCCATCTGAGCAGGGCTTTCAACTGTGCCACTTGAACTAAATTAATAAACAGTAATTACAGAATGTTGTGCGAGCTAGCTGTTGATGTTGAGCAGATTCTAATCAACACCTTCTTTTAAGGGCCAATTAAAGCTGAATGTATGCAATATAAACATCTTCTTGTATTTAGACATGAACTGCAGAACAAGTTAGGGGAAAAAATAAAAAAAATTGCAATTACAGCTAGTTGGAGGTGATCGAATGGAAAGATATATCTTTCCCCCCTGCACACTCCATGAGTGAGTTAAAACAAAATGCTTGTCTTATTGCTTTTCTACATTTCTTTATTGTAATACATTGGTGTAAGATGTGGTAAAATTCAACAACATAGAAGCAAAAGCAGAAGCACCGTCCATCACCCAGAGAATGACTATGTCCTATGTCCTCACTAGGGGCATAGCTATACTATATTCTTAATCCTGGCTGAGAAATGTAGTTCTGTTCAGAAATGGGCTTAGAATATCAAACAGAATATTTTTAGCCCTTTCACCAAATTACTACTTCAGGAATACTTTGGGGACAATTAAAGTGTTTTTGTGATAGGACAGTTTTGTGATATAGACTTGCCCTAGAAGAGTAGTTTTCAACCAGTATAGGCAACCCTTGGGCCATGGAATGCTAGCTGCTCTACTGCTGATATTTTTGCTGCCTTATAGAAGGATATGCTGTTTCTAAGCACGTGAGACAGCAATACTACAGCTCTTGATTCTCTTCTTTACACATACACTGAAGGCCAAACTAGACATGATCTATGGGTCCAACAACTATAAACTACTGTTTTCATTTTAAAGTGATACCAGTGCGCAGGGTCAAAAGTTTGGGAGTGCTACTGGAGCCTTCCCTGACAATGGAAGCCCAGATAGCTGCCACTGCTAAATCCGCCTTTTTCCACCTTAGGAGGGCGTGGCAGCTGGCCCCCTTCTTGGAACGTAGCAACCTGGCAACTGTGATCCATGCAACGGTCACCTCGAGATTAGACTACTGTAATGCCCTCTACATGGGGCTGCCCCTGTACGGAACCCGGAAGTTGCAGCTAGTGCAGAATGCGGCAGCCAGGCTGTTAGTGGGACTACCTCGGTGGGAACACGTACAGCCTCGGCTGCGGGAACTGCACTGGCTGCCAATTGTGTTCCGAGTTCGCTACAAGGTGCTGGTTATTACCTTTAAAGCCCTATATGGCCGAGGACCTGCCTACCTTAGGGACCGCCTCTCCCCATATGTTCCTCAGAGAGCACTGAGATCTAGTTCTCAAAACCTTTTAAAAATTCCTGGACCAAGGGAGGCTAGATTGAAATCAACGAGGGAGCAAGCCTTCTTAACAATGGCTCCCCAATGGTGGAATCAACTACCAGAGGAGGTGCGAGCCCTGCGAGACCAAATTTACAACGGTAACTTAATTGTATTTTAATTTGTCTTTTGTATTGTTTGTATTTTATTGAAATCATGGTTGCTCCATGTCTGTGAGCCGCCCTGAGCCTGCCTTTGGTGGGGGAGGACAGGATACAAAAATAAATTTACTTTACTTACTTACTTTACTTAAACCAGTTTCGCAGGGCTTGCAAAACCGCCCTCTTTCAGCTCGCTTTTGGATGAAGCCCGAGATATGACAGTTAGCCATTCCATACACACTCTGAATGTAGCACCTTAAATGATAAATCAGAATGGTTTTCTCTTGTAATTAAGTTCTAGTTTAATTTATGAATGTAACTTAGTTTATTTAACTGTTTATAGTAATGATTGTATTTTATTGTATTTTATTGTACCATGGTACTTACCATGCCTGTTAGCCGCCCTGAGCCTTCCTTTGGTGGGGGAGGGCGGGATACAAAAATAAAATTATTATTATTATTATTATTATTATTATTATTATTATTATTATTATTATTATTATTATTATTATTGTTATTATTATTATTATTATAGCATTTTATTTAAAATGCTGTAAAGGCCTGATTCTGATTGAGGTGCTTTTCTGCTTGAGGTGTTCCCCTCCATGCCCCACAGCTGTTTCAGCACTTTAAAAAAGCATACAGGGAGAAAGAGTGCCACAACTCACCACGCTGTGGGCTCAGTCCTACTCACAGCATTTTCAGATTGCTTTAAAATGGTAGTGGCATGAACAGGTCAGCCCTGTGGATGTTATCACTTCTAATATGGCAATGACAGCAGTATCAGGAAGGATGATGAGGTGAGGTCTGTTACTAGTGGAAAGGAGTTCCCCATGGCTTTGACTCTTGGCTTGTTTCTCATTATGCTGCCCTTTCTGGTGTTTGAATTGGGTTTTCTGTTGCTGGCTCTCTTAGAACTAGTTTGGTGTAGTGGTTAGGTGCATGGACTCTTATCCGGGAAAACCGGGTTTGATTCCCCTCTCCTGCACTTACAGCTGCTGGAATGGCCTTGGATCAGTCATAGCTCTCCACAGAGTTATCCTTGAAAGGGCAGCTTCTGTGAGAGCTCTCTCAGCCCCACCCCAGGAAGGTAAAGGAGATTGTGACCACTCTGAGATTCAGAGTGAAGGGTGGGATATAAATCCAATATCTTCTTCTTAGTCTGTTGTCCCAGTCCTGGACTTGACATTGAGTATTTGCGATAAAGGTGTATGGTAAATGAAGTAATGCGTAATAAAGAAATAGATAAAATCATAAATCTGGCTCTCCTCTTCATGTCATATGACCCTGATGCCATGTGGTTGCCAATTAATAGATCTAGAAAGGTCTAGAAAGGTTGAAGACTGCAGCTCTACACAGAAGACAGAGCAGAATGATCTAGGATATCTTCTACTTGTACTTGCAAGAAACTGTGAGGATTGTAACTGTTGTGCATAAACCATATAAAAACAAGGCAGATGGCACTTAATCACAAATAACACCTACAGAAGTATCTAATATTCCTTGCATTTATGTAAATACAGCCATAGACATGAAATCCAGAACTTGATTCTTCTAAAAATGTAGCTAATCAATCATTTTAGTTTTTGAGGGAGCAACATCTGATCCCTTTCACCCACATCTCCTAGATCTCCCCCACAGCTACCAGAGAAATGGGAGCATGGGAAAAGAATACACATATTCTACATCTTCCTTTGACAGTCCCAATAGAAATAATAATATTTTAAGCTGCATGTTTTTGAAGAACAAAAGCTTTCATTGAAGCTGGATTGTTCGAAAGACTCTGGGAGATGTATTTTCATCTAACTTGAACAAAGCTAGGCACAATAGAAATACATAACATTTTCATAAATGTCATTCTGACTTTTGAGTAGTGTTACAGAAACACTTTCCCTTTTTTACTAAATATACAAAAATGTTCCATCAAAAACTGATTTTAAAAAATGAAATTACATTTTCGAGATTCAGAATTCAGTTTATTTTTAAAGTGTTCTGATAATTTCAGAATCAGCTGTTTTATCTGTTGTGTGATTATGAATTTTTTTCCAGCAATAAGAAAAGCATTCTTATTAAACAACCTGTCCTTTGACATATACTAACAATCCTTTCATTCACACTATCAAGTAGTTTGACAAAAAAGGAAATGTGTATCTATAAATTCTCATCTATGAAGGCCAAGGGGAGCAGTCTATACCTGGGACAGAAAGCCTACCCAGTTGCTTTGTTACCAGGCAAAAGCACTACCCAACTCTGCTGACCTGACAGGAAGGCCCAGGGGTACATGTGCCCTCACGCATAACAAGCCCATTTTGCCTGGCTGATTCTGTAGTATACTGATCCTCCAACATGCCATACAATAAAGTGCTGGGATTCAGTCTCTTAGGATCATTTTAATTTTCTACTTCTGTTTCAATTTGGCTATTGATAGCTGCTTGTTCGTTTCAAGTTTTTTCTTTTTGATATTCCCTGGCTGTAGCTTTAAAGAATGAGAAAAGGAGATAGAATGTTGTCATAGGTGACAGGCAGACCATTAGGCCAAGCAGTCTGAAGTCCAAAGAATCTGGGAGGACACATTTCATCTTGCTAACTCAAAGACTTGTAGGCCAATTTACCAGGTAAACAACACAAATGATTGGTATGGTTGCCAATCCCCAGCTGGAGGCGGGGGATCCTCTGGTTTGGAGGCCCTCCCCCCACTTCAGGGTTATCAGAAAGTGAGGGGGGATGTCTGCTGGGCACATTATACCCTATGGAGACCGATTCATAGAATTGATCTATGAGTTTCTGGGACCATTGGAGGGAAAGTTTATAAGGTAGAGGCACCAAATTGTCAAAAGAGCATCCAGTGCCTCTCCTCAAAACACCCCCAAGTTTCAAAAAGATTGGACCAGGGGGTCCAATTCTATGAGTCCCCCCAAAAGGTGTCCTTATCCATTATTTCCAAATTGAGAGAAGGCATTAAAAAGGTGTACAGTCCCTTTAACTGTGTTTGCCAGAACTCCCTTTGGAGTTCATTCATAGTTGCCACACCCTTGCTCTTGGCTCCACCCCAAAGTCTCCTGGCTCCACCCTCAAAGTCCCCAGATATTTGTTGTTCATTTACCATTACCTGTTTTAGAAGCTGTATCTCACCATTCTTTCCCACAGCAAAATCCCACCACACCAAGATAAATAAATATTTCTTGAGTCGGACCTGGCAACCCTAATGATTGGTCAAATTCAGTACCTTAGCCCATATTGGCTATAGCCACCACAATAGCTGTTTTCTGTACATTTGAATAGTCAACTAGAATCATGCCAATGCAAGATGTTGGGCATAAATCTAGTTTTCACTCATTGTCTAGATTACATCTAACTTCAGGAAGCCTATTGAGTCTGAGTAGGTTAATTTGCTGGAGCACCTGTTTGGACTTAGACTTTGACACTCTGTTGGACTCACTCTTGCAAGGTAACACCTGGATTTAGAACAAATGCTTGCAAAAATGCTTAGGTTAAGACATTTAGCTTTATTATTTTATCCTCCCTGTTCACTTCTCTTTTATTCTATATTCCTGCACAACCTTTTAATAAATATACTTTGTGATGTTCTTGGGTTTTCGGGCTTCGCTCTAAATGCAATAGCTGTTTTCTGGAACTCATCATATAATTTTCTTACCTTGAAGGATTGACCTTGTTCTTAGGCCTGGGCGGGCTAGAGACTTAGTCTTTTGGTCTCTCTGGCTGATGGCATACTAAGGATATTGGTAGTAGTGTTACCTGGGGTGTGAGGATTTACACCAGCTCCTTCAGTTTCAGTTAAGGAAAACTTTGCCTAAGAATACAATCATATGAGTCTACCCAGGAACCTCCTGTTCCAGAACTGTAAGAGAGATTAATCTTTATCTTACTTGCAGCTGGCCAGTTGGCACTATTTAATTGGGGACACCAGGGCTGACTTCTCTGCTTAGGGCCCACAAAATATTTTTATTTCTTTTAAAATAAGAATAAAAAATGAACTTTTAGGAGCAAAGGAAATGATTTTTTCCTCACATCAGAAAAAAGGAAACATTTAAGGCCCATGAAAATCTATTAAATTTTGCCAAAAACAGGAGAGAGGGGAGTTGAAGTATTTAAAGTTATATCAGAAATAATTTTAATACTGATATTATTGTGGTGGGATAGGCCCACAAAAGCATAATACCTTGTGCACACGAAACTTTCAGGGCCCTATGCTTCCCAAACCTCCCGCTCTGGTGGGATACTTCTGAGTTTGCAGCCTCATCTCCCGCTCTTCAAAACTCTGGAAGCGGGGGTGGGGGGTGAAGGGGGGGGAGAACATACCTTTAGGCTTCATGTTGTAGAGCTCCTGAGCCATTTGCAAAATGTCTACCCCTTTAAGGCTGGGCGGGAAGCAGGAAGCAGAAAGGGCTTCTGAGAACGGCCCCTCCCTTTCTTTGCTTTCGTTTTCACAGGAAGTAGAGTTGTCCGGGGGAAGATCTGGTAAGTGTGTGTGTGTGAGAGGGAGGGGGCAGGGGATTCCCTAGTTTGGAGGCCCTCCCCCTTTAGAAAGCGTGGGGGGGGAGGGAAATGTCTACTAGGCACTCTATTATTCCCTATGGAGAACGATTCCCATAGGGAATAATAGAAATTGATCCGTGGGTATTGGGGGCTCTGGGAGGGCTATTTTTTGAGGTAGAGGCACCAAATTTTAGTATAGCATCTAGTGCTCTCCCCAAAATACCCCCCAAGTTTCAAAATGATTGGACAGAGGGTCCAATTCTATGAGCCCCAAAATATGGTGCCCCTATCCTTAATTATTTCCTATGGAAGAAAGGCATTTTAAAAGGTGTGCTGTCCTCTTTAAATGTGATGGCCAGAACTCCCTTGGAGTTCAATTATGCTTGTCACATCCTTGTTCTTGGCTCCACCCCCAATGTCTCCTGGCTCCACCCCCAAAGTCCCCAGATTTTTCTTTAATTGGACTTGGCAACCCTACAGGGCCCACAAAAATGTTTTATTTTTTTTCTTAAATAAGAAAAAATTAAAATGTAGTGGTAATAATTTATTTTCATGGCTTTGATATATGCACTATTATTTGCACTACAGTGAGAAGCTTAGTGACTGTAAATTATATGGCCACTATGGCCTTGACTATAAGCGCTAACTCAGTTATGGCAAATAGGAGGCTCATTTAGCTTTAGCGCAGTTTACTTCTTGCTCTGTATTTGGGCAAAAACTCTATGGTAGACACATCACTGCAATGTTGGCTGGGCCTGGGTCATTTACAGGGTAAGTCCCACCTTCTCGCCAGCTGATCAGCTGCAGGGCAGGGTAGTCTAGCTGTGCCTGGCTACAAGGGACCCCCTCAACTGGGGGCCTGGCAAACCCTAATCAGGGGTGGAGTTCTAGCAGGAGCTCCTTTACACCCCTGATGTAGCAACCCTCCAAGAACTTACAAGGCTTTTTTTTTGTAAGCTCTTGGAGAATTGGCTACATCAGGGGTGTGTGGCCTAATATGCAAAGGAGCTCCTGCTAGAATTCCACCCCTGACCTTAATACATATTTTGGCTTTGTTGATATAAGATGAATATAATCCAACCCGGATTACATTCAATTTTATACAATGCAGTTGTAAAATAAAACTTTTAATATTTTTTATGAGAAGGGGCAGAGCTCTCAAAGGCAACAGTACCTAGGGCCCACAAAAGTCATAATGCAGCCCTGGTGAACACTGAGAATTTTGAGAGTTATACCAACCAAATATATACAGTAAGAGAAATACGAACTGAACAAAGAATTACCAGCTAATCTGATCATTATCTGATCAGATATGCTTTGTCTTTTCACATTCAGCAAAACTCCTTTGGCTAATAAATTTAATTTAAATCATATCCTTTTCAAACAAAGATCATTGCATTCTTTTGTGGGCGCCTGTCTTGTTAAAAACATGTGATCGGTTGGTTTTGCAATCTCTCATATCAAAGGGCAAACAGAGGTATCATCTCTCTACATCTCTCTGTATATACCCCAGGATCCATGCATACTCTAGATGGCGATTAGCCAATTAAACTGAAAGCAACCGCAAAATCTTATGCAATACTAGATGGCACACAATATGTAATTTCAACTCTCTCTTTTTTCAAAAATGGATTTTCAATCCTGCCATGAACTAAATCATTTTATCAGTTCCTCTTTCCGTCTTCTTAAACTCGTCCATTAAACTACAGTACTGGAACATATTCATGAATAGTTTCTTTCTGCTTAACTCAAGGAGTTCCTGACATAACAAAAAACTGGTAATTAACTGGCTCGAAGACTTTTACAATAGTTTCTTAAATAAGTTCCAGTATGTGGCATTCGCAGCACAGACTCTACATTGCTGATACCACTGCTATGCACCCTCTGTTAAACAAGCTGTATTGCTGTGAATCATATTTCCATAATGGCTGTTTTTGTAACTGTTCTTCAACTAAGAACTACAAATTTTCTCCCAGATTTCCCCATGCTTTCCACATGACATATCATGTCCTATGTTAATATATAGCCACATCCATGTTCCTTGGTAATGGTGGGTTAGTCTTGTTATTACAGTTTTACTATTGGGGTGGAGAGAGCACCAGGTTTCTTTTGTTTTTGTTTTATTTTTAGAAAAATCTAGCAAGCATGTGCTCCAGTATGGGTAAGGACAATTCCATAATGATGTTGGAAGGGGGGGGGGGGGGCAAAAGAAAAAGAGGTGCCGGAATTCTCAAGAGGGAAATGAAGGAGAAACACATGGGACTCTTTGAAACAATATTATTTTAATATACTATGGACTTGCCTCTACTTTAAAGCAGTTCAAATTTTAGACACGTCACCACTTCCTCAGTTCTTTTTCAGGTCTTGCTTTTGGTGCCTAATGCTGAATTATGACCTTGAAGCAACAATATTTTAACATACTTTGTTGGATCAAAGACTGTTAAGGGAGTCCAACAATTTCTATAATTAATAAAGATGTTATGATTTTGACTAAGACCTTTCTGGAGTGACAATCAGTTCAGCTGGGGAAACACCCTTTCACAAGTGATGTCATGCTCTCCCATTACCCCTCATGAACTTTTAAACATTTTGTGATAATTTTATTTCATTGAAGAGGTTCCAGAACTGGCACATTCCCCCAGAAAAAAGCCCTAGCAAATGTGTAAGTAAATCGACTGACACTATGCAACATCATGGGAAGTCAGGAGAAACTACCTACATGCCTGGAGTGATATGACAACCCAGCACTGACACTACTGCTAACTCCGCATGAATATCGGTGAAACAGGTATATTTGTTAGGGTTATGATCACAGTTTCTAAGCTATAGTACCCATGCCATACATAGCCAGCCTTATTCTCTACAGAGTCAACATTCCCGACTTTATATTACACCTTTTAAACATAGTTTTAGGTGGGTAGATGTGTTGGTCTGAAGCAGCAGAACAAAGACCAACTTTAAAACCAACATGGAAATTACCACTCCATATAGGTAGTGGGTCAGCAGTAAATTAACATATAGCATAATGAAGATGTTAGTAGTAGATAGGGGGCCCCTATCATCATCAAAGTGACAGCTGCCCTGCCCACACATGCGCGCGCACAAACAAAAAAAGAACGCCATATGTTTCCTTATGGGGGAGTGACGCAACAGTCCCGATGGGAGGCTAGGGATCCGCCCACCCAAAGAATGCCGGATGTTTCCTAAGGGGGAAAGGTGGGTCAGCCACAGCTATAGCAGGCTTCATATTGTTTGGGGGAAAGCATGTTCTGCAACACAGACGTTATTTAGAAAATTGTGGAGATGCAACGGTTCTAAGCAGACATAGTTTGCAGAGGAGACATACCCAACAGATAAAATGATGGCTTTAAAACTGAACACGGCTAACCTTATACATGTCCCTTTAACATCAGGTTACATCAGGTTGCGTGTCGATACAACTCATGCTCTTTAACTTGTTCATTAATGATCCGGAGTCAGGAGTAAGCAGCAAAGTGGCCAAGTTTGCAGATGACACTAAATTGTTAAGGGTGGTGAGAACCAGAGAGGATTGCGAGGCACTCCAAAGGGGTCTGTTGAGATGGGGTGAGTGGGGCGACAACATGGCAGATGAGTTTCAACGTGGCCAAGTTCAAAATAATGCACATCGGGGCCAAGAATCCCTGCTACAAATACAAGTTGATGGGGGTGTGAACCGGTAGAGACCGACCAAGAGAGAGATCTTGGGGTCATGGTAGATAACTCCCTGAAAAAATGTCAAGACAGTGTGCGATTGCAATAAAAAAGGCCAACGCCACGCTGGGAATTATCAGGAAGGGGATTGAAAACAAAGCAGCTGGTATCATAATGCCCCCCCCCCCCCGTCACGTATAAATCGATGATGCGGACTCATTTGGAATACCGTGGACAGTTCTGGTCACCGCACCTCAAAAAGGGTATTATAGCATTGAAAAAAGTGTAGAAAAGGGCAACTAGAACGCTTAAAGGTTTGGAACACTTTCCCTATGAAGAAAGGTTAAAACGCTTGGGCCTCTTTACCTCAGAGAAACGTCGACTGCGGGGTGACAGGATAGAAGTTTACAAGATTATGCATGGGATGGAGAAAGCAGAGAAAGAGGTACTTTTCTCCCTTCCTCACAATACAAGAACTCGTGGGCATTCAATGAAATTGCTGATCAGTCAGGTTAAAACAAAAGGAAGTACTTCTTCAACCAAAGGGTGATTAACATGTGGAATTCACCGCCACAGGAGGTGGTGGAGGCTACAAGCATAGCCAGCTTCAAGAAGGGGAGGGGGTTAGATGAAAATATGGAGCAGAGGCTATTAGCCACAATGTGTGCGTGTGCATATATATATTGCAATAAAAAGATATATATTGGCCACTGTGTGACACAGTGTTGGCCTGATCCAACACGGATCTCTTATGTTCTTATCATGATCTGCAACTTGTGTTTCACAACTTGGTGCACGCTTAAAGTCACTGTTAATTACTTGATCCATTTTTAAGATTGGCAATGTGTGGTGATTAACAAGTGGAATTCACCTCCGCAAGAGGTGGTGGCAGCTACAAGCATAGCCTGCTTTAAGAGGGGATTTGAAAAAATATGGAGCAGAGGTCCAACAGTGGCTATTAGCCAGCGTTTCTATATATGTTTGTGTGTGTACGTACACACACATATATTGGGCACTGTGTGATACAGAGTGTTGGCCTGATCCAACACGGCTTCTCTCATGTTCTTATTATGATCTGGAACTTGTGTTTCACAACTTGGTGCACGCTTAAAGTCACTGTTACTTACTTGATCCCTTTTTAAGATTGGCAGTGTATGGTGATTAACATGTAGAATTCACCGCCACAGGAGGTGGTGGCAGCTACAAGCATAGCCTGCTTTAAGAGAGGATTGGATAAAAATATGGAGCAGAGGTCCATCAGTGGCTAATAGCCACAGTTTCTATATATGTGTGTGTGTGTGTATGTACACACACACATATATTGGGCACTGTGTGACACAGAGTGTTGGACTGGATGGGCCATAGGCCTGATCCAACATGGCTTCTCTTATGCTCTTATGTTCTCAGTGTGTTTTATGGGGGGAAATGTTGCAAAGACATTCATGACTTGTTCACACACAAGTCATGAATGTACACACACATTGTGGTTAATAGCCTCTGCTCCATATTTTCACCTAACCCCCCCCCCCTCCTCTTGAAACTGGCTGTTCTTGTAGCCTTCACCACCTCCTGTGGCGGTGAATTCCATATGTTAATCACTACACATTGCCAATCTTAAGAAGGGATCAAGTAAGTAACAGTGACTTTAAGTGTGCACCAAGTTTTGAAGCACAAGTTCCAGATCATAATAAGAACATGAGAGATGCCGTGTTGGATCAGACCAACACTCTGTATCACACAGTGGCAAAAAACCAAAAATAAACCGTGTTCAATCAGAAGGTTCACAAGTGGTGCTAGAAGCCCTTCCACTTTGCCCCCCCAAGCACCAAGAATACAGAGCATCACTGCCCCAGACTGTTCCAATAAAATGCTGTGGCTAATAGCCGCTGATGGACCTCTGCTCCATATTTTTTATCCAATCCCCTCTTGAAGCTGGCTATGCTTGTAGCCTCCACCACCTCCTGTGGCGGTGAATTCCACATGATAATCACCACACATTGCCAATCTTAAAAAGGGATCAAGTAAGTAACAGTGACTTTAAGCGTGCACCAAGTTGTGAAACACAAGTTCCAGATTATAATAAGAACAGGAGAGAAGCCGTGTTGGATCAGGCCAACACTCTGTATCACACAGTGGCCAAAATATATATATATATATACACACACATTGTGGTTAATACCCTCTGCTCCATATTTTCATCTAACCCCCCTCCCTTCTTGAAGCTGGCTATGCTTGTAGCCTCCACCACCTCCTGTGGTGGTGAATTCCACATGTTAATCACCACACATTGCCAATCTTAAAAAGGGATCAAGTAAGTAACAGTGACTTTAAGCGTGCACCAAGTTGTGAAACACAAGTTCCAGATCATAATAAGAACATGTGAGAAGCCGTATTAGATCAGGCCAACACTCTGTATCACACAGTGGCCTATATATATATATATATATATATATATATATATATATATATATATATATATATATATATATATATATATATATATATATATATATATACACACACACACACACATTGTGGTTAATAGCCTCTGCTCCATATTTTCATCTAACCCCCCCCCCCCTTGAAGCTGGCTATGCTTGAAGCCTCCACCACCTCCTGTGGTGGTGAATGCCACATGTTAATCACCCTTTGGTTGAAGAAGTACTTCCTTTTATTTGTTTTAACCTGACTGATCAGCAATTTCATTGAATGCCCACGAGTTCTTGTATTGTGAGGAAGGGAGAAAAGTACCTCTTTCTCTGCTTTCTCCATCCCATGCATAATCTTGTAAACTTCTATCCTGTCACCCCGCAGTCAACGTTTCTCTGAGCTAAAGAGCCCCAAGCGTTTTAACCTTTCTTCATAGGGAAAGTGTTCCAAACCTTTAAGCGTTCTAGTTGCCCTTTTCTACACTTTTTTCCAATGCTATAATATCCTTTTTGAGGTGCGGTGACCAGAACTGTCCACAGTATTCCAAATGAGCCCGCACCATCGATTTATACGTGGGGGGGGGCATTATGATACCAGCTGCTTTGTTTTCAGTCCCCTTCCTAATAATTCCCAGCATGGCGTTGGCCTTTTTTATTGCAATCGCATACTGTCTTGACATTTTTTCAGGGAGTTATCTACCACGACCCCAAGATCTCTCTCTCTCTCTTGGTCAGTCTCTACCGGTTCACACCCCCATCAACTTGTATTTGTAGCAGGGATTCTTGGCCCCAATGTGCATTATTTTGCACTTGGCCACGTTGAACCTCATCTGCCACGTTGTCGCCCCACTCACCCAGCCTCAGACCCCTTTGGAGTGCCTCGCAATCTTCTCTGATTCTCACCACCCTGAACAATTTAGTGTCATCTGCAAACTTGGCCACTTTGCTGCTTACTCCTGACTCCGGATCATTAATGAACAAGTTAAAGAGCATGAGTTGTATCGACACGCAACCTGATGTTAAAGGGACGTGTTACACATATAAGGTTAGCCGTGTTCAGTTTTAAAGCCATCATTTTATCCGTTGGGTATGTCTCCTCTCCAAACTATGTCCACTTAGAACCGTTGCATCTCCACAATTCTCTATATAATGTCTGTGTTGCAAAACACGCTTTCCCCCAAATAATATGAAGCCTGCTACACCTGTGGCTGACCCACCTTTCCCCCTTAGGAAACATCCGGCATTCCTTGGGGTGGGCGGATCCCTAGCCTCCCATCAGGGACTGTTGCGTCACTCCCCCATAAGGAAACATATGGCGTTCTTTTTTTGTGTGTGCGCACACATGTGTGGGCGGGGCAGCCATCACTTTGATAATGATAGGGCCCCCCTATCTACTACTGATGTTTAACAGATTCAAGGACCAAACAGGAGTTTATGGTTACCATTTGTTTGGGTTTAATTCCAGGAATCCCAAACAAATGGTAACGAAATAAACTAAGCTTGTTATTCCTGTTTGGTCCTTGAATCTGTAAAACATCCTCTTTATACGGTATGATAATTTACTGCTCACCCTTTACCTCTATGTATGGACTGGTAATTTCCATTTCATTGTATCTGAAGAAGTGTACATGCACACTAAAGCTTATACCTTGAATAAAACTTTGCTGGTCTTGAAGGTGCCACAGGATTCAAACATAGTCATTTATAGTAGATGTAGGAAGATTTTCTAAAATTACAAAGTGTATCTGAATATAGTACTCCTGAAAACTTGGTACATCACAAACAAAAAGACCTTTTAAAAAGTGGCATATTACAAGTGGGACAGTGCACTGTTACAGTCCTGCCTACAATCACTGGTCTGACTGTTGGGGAACAGTATCAGTCCTGGAGCACTATCGTCTGGGCAATTCAGTTACAATTGCATTGCTACCTTTAAAAATTCATTATGCTTGGGGAAAAAATTCATTATGCCTGGAAAGGAATTCACTGCCACAGGAGGTGGTGGCGGTTACCAGCACAGACAGCTTCAAGAGGGGATTGAATAAACATATGGAGCAGAGGTCCAGGAACTCTCTCTGTATGGGGCAGTGATGCTCTGTATTCTTGGTGCTTGGAGGAGGCAACAGTGAGAGGGCTTCTAGTGTCCTGGCCCCACTGATGGACCTCCTAGTGGCACCTGGTTGTTTTGGCCACTGTGTGACACAAAGTGTTGGACTGGATGAGCCATGGGGCTGATTCAACATGGCTTCTCTTATGTTCTTATGCTAATCTTCTGTGACTTCCTAGGGGAAAATGTCTACTATATTTCCTTCAGGTCTTGCTGTTACTTTGGTCAGTTTTATACTATCTCTTGAAACCAGTGGTGACTTTCAGTGTGATTGGGCGATGTAAATTGAACCTGTAGTTATAGCACTGAAAGGAAGGAGAGGACAGGCAGACTGTGAGGCAATGGTGGTTGCTATCAAAGGTGCATTTATGGTTGTTTAAGCCTGTGGAAAGTTTAGCTGTGACATTAAGCCCTTCTGTGTATGTCAGGCTGGAGAGTATTCTTCCTTTGTTGTTCCCTGTAAACTCCTACTACAGGAAAGATATGAGGAACTTCACTACTGTTAACCATTTAGGACCAGTACACCTAATTAAGCCTATTCAAGGCTTTTTTTCATAGCAGAAACTCCTTTGCATATTAGGCCACACACCCCTGATGTTGTCAATCCTCCATGAGCTTACAGGGCTCTTAGTACAGGGCCTACTGTAAGCTCCAGGAGGACGGCCTATATATGCAAAGGAATTCCTGCTACAAAAAAAGCTCTGAGCCTATTTATATTATATCATATCATATCAATAGAAAAATGCATCCAGGCTGTTCTTTTGGAAGAACAGCTTCCTTACACTACAAAATGGTGATCATTTCTGTAAACACAACATCATAGCATGGATAATGGTTGATGTGATGCAAGAAGTAGATAACAGAAAAGCACAAAAAAGTGAGGGCAGTGTCTCTTTAAATAGCAGCAGTAGGAGTATTCATGAATTGTCAATATTCAATGCCTAAATGAGAATCATTGCTTAATTATCATGGTCTTGCTATTTTTAAATACAACAGAACTGATTTGTATACTGAGCAAAGGAATGCAGATTTTATAGTTATAGGCATGTATATTCATGCAAAAGTATGACAAATTTGATTCAGTACAGAAGATCCACCCCCAATCTGTAATTGATTAAGGCAACACTACTAAAGAAAATCAAAAGGAAAAATTCTCTTTCTAGTGCTCCCTTCTTACCATTATTATGAAGATCTAAAATAGAGTTGCAGGTCAGTGTTGGAAAATACCTGGAGACTTTGAGGGTGGATCTGGGAGAGGGAGGGGAGGGGTCTCATCATGGTATAATCAGAGCCAGTGCATGGGAGTAGGCAGGGTAGGCAGGTGCCCAGGGTGTTGGGTCAGAAGAAAGTCCCTTTACTCCAGAATTATCTAAGCCATTTCAGATTTGGGGAAGAAAATTCATCACAAGGTTCAGATGCATACCCTTAAATGTGGTCATATTAGGTGCAATCACACAAGGAATCTGGCATGGCTTTGGAGGCCCCTTGGCTGTTTATGGGTTCATTCTGTGACTCTTTCAATCTGCTCTCCTCTGCTGATGTGGACAGGGTCCTGAGAACTGTTAGGCTTACCACCTGCCTACTGGACCTGTCCCTCATGGCTGGTTAAGGCTGACAACAAGAGGCGACAAGGCCCCATGAAGGAAATCATCAACCTGTCCTTAGAGACAGGGCCTAAAGGAAGCAGTAGTCATACCACTCTTTAAAAAGCCATCAATGGATCCCACAGATCAAGCCAATTACCACCCAGTGTCAAATTTACCATTCCTGGGTAAGGTAATTAAGAGAGCAGTAGCCAAACAATTCCAGGGCTTCCCAGAGGACTGATCAGCCGCAGATCCATTCCAGTTTGGCTTCCGCCCTGCCCATGGGACTGAGACTGTCCTGGTTGCTCTAATGGATGACCTCCAAATGCAGCTGGATCAAGGCAGGTCGGCACTGCTGTTACTGCTAGATCTTATGGCAGCATTCAACAAAGTTGAGCTGTTGACTCACCACCTTGCTAACATGGGAATATGTGGGATTGTCCTACAGTGGCTCTCCTCATTTCTCCACAGTCAGGGACAGAGGGTAGCACAAGGAGATGATGTGTCCTCTAGATACCTGGTCTGCAGAGTCCCTCAAGGGACACTCCTCTCCCCAATGTTGTTTAACATCTATATGCACCCCCTTGGCCAGCTGGTATGGAGGTTTGGGCTGGGGTGTCATCAATATGCAGATGACATTCAGCTATATTTGCTGTTGGGCTACCCATCAATCATGGTCCTGTCATCTTTGGCTGACGGTTTGGGGGTCATTGTGGGCTGGCTAAAGAAGAGTAGACTGAAACTGAACCTTTCAAAGACAGAGGTTCTGTGGCTGGGGGCTGGATTGCCAGCTCTTGATGGGGCGCTACTAACACCAGCACCAACTGTTAAGAGCTTGGGCGTGACCCTGGATGCCTCTCTATCAATGGAGGCCAGGTTGCACATATTGCTAAAGTGGCGTTCTTTCATCTATGCCCTCCTGTTTCGTTTGGACCTAGCCACAGTAACTCATGTGATGTCACCTCCAGGCTGGACTACTGTAACTCACTCCACACTGGCCTACCCTTGACTAGGGTTGCCAAGTCCAATTCAAGAAATATCTGGGGACATAAGAACATAAGAGAAGCCATGTTAGATCAGGCCAATGGCCCATCCAGTCCAACACTCTGTGTCATACATATATATATACACACACACACTGTGGCTAATAGCCACTGATGGACCTCTGCTCCATATTTTTATCTAACCCCCTCTTGAAGGTGGCCATGTTTGTGGCCGCCACCACCTCCTGTGGCAGTGAATTCCACATGTTAATCACCCTTTGGGTGAAGAAGTACTTCCTTTTATCCGTTTTAACCTGTCTGCTCAGCAATTTCATCGAATGCCCACGAGTTCTTGTATTGTGAGAAAGGGAGAAAAGTACTTCTTTCTCTACTTTCTCCATCTCATGCATTATCTTGTAAACCTCTATCATGTCACCCCTCAGTCGACGTTTCTCCAAACTAAAGAGCCCTAAGCGTTTCAACCTTTCTTCATAGGGAAGGTGTTCCAGCCCTTTAATCATTCTAGTTGCCCTTTTCTGAACTTTCTCCAATCTATAATATCCTTTTTGAGGTGCGGCGACTAGAACTGCACACAGTACTCCAAATGAGACCGCACCATCGATTTATACAGGGGCATTATGATACTGGCTGATTTGTTTTCAATTCCCTTCCTAATAATTCCCAGCATGGTTTTGGCCTTTTTTATTGCAAACGCACACTGTCTTGACATTTTCAGTGAATTATCTACCATGACCCCAAGGTCTCTCTCATGGTCAGTCTCTGCCAGTTCACACCCCATCAACTTGTATTTGTAGCTGGGATTCTTGGCCCCAATGTGCATTACTTTGCACTTGGCCACATTGAACCGCATCTGCCACGTTGACACCCACTCACCCAGCCTCAACAGATCCCTTTGGAGTTCCTCACAATCCTCTCTGGTTCTCACCACCCTGAACAATTTAGTGTCATCCGCAAATTTGGCCACTTCACTGCTCACTCCCAACTCTAAATCATTTATGAACAAGTTAAAGAGCATGGGACCCAGTACCGAGCCCTGCGGCACCCCACTGCTTACCGTCCTCCACTGTGAAGACTGCCCATTTATACTCACTCTCTGCTTCTTATTACTCAGCCAGTTTTTGATCCACAGGAGGACCTGTCCTTTTACTCCATGACTCTCAAGCTTTCTAAGGAGCCTTTGATGAGGAACTTTATCAAAAGCTTTCTGGAAGTCAAGGTAAACAACATCTATCGGGTCTCCTTTGTCCACATGTTTGTTCACCCCCTCAAAGAAATGTAACAGGTTAGTGAGGCAAGATCTTCCCTTACAGAACCCATGCTGAGTCTTCCTCAATAACCCGTGTTCATCAATGTGCCTACTCATTCTGTCCTTGATAATGGTTTCTACCAACTTTCCCGGTATTGAAGTCAGACTGACTGGCCTGTAATTTCCCGGATCTCCTCTGGAACCCTTTTTAAAGATGGGGGTGACATTTGCTACCTTCCAGTCCTCAGGAACAGAGGCAGATTTCAATGAAAGATTACAGATTTTTGTTAGAAGTTCAACTTTGAGTTCTTTCAGAACTCTCGGATGTATGCCATCCGGACCCGGTGACTTATTAGTTTTTAATTTGTCTATTAGTTTTAGGACCTCCCCTTTTGTCACCTCAATCTGACTCAGGTCTTTCAACACCCCTTCCAATATTAGTGGTTCTGGGGCGGGCAAACACTTCTCATCTTCCACGTTGAAGACAGAGGCAAAAAATGCATTCAGCTTCTCAGCCATTTCCCCATCCTCCTTCAGTAATCCTTTTACTCCATGGTCATCCAAGGGCCCCACTGCTTCCCTGGCTGGTTTCCTACTTCTAATATATTTGAAGAAATTTTTATTGTTGGTCTTTATGTTTTTTGCAATATGCTCCTCATAGTCCCTTTTTGCCTGCCTGATCACAGTCTTGCATTTGATTTTCCACTGCCTGTGTTCCCTTTTATTAATCTCACTTGGACTGGTTTTCCACCACTTAAAGGAGTCCTTCTTACCTTTTACAGCTTCCATTACTTTGTTTGTTAACCATGCTGGCCTCTTCTTATACCTGTTTGTGCCTTTCCTAACTTGTGGTATGTATTTTATCTGAGCTTCTAGGATTATAGTTTTAAATAGTCTCCAAGCTTCCCCAAGGGACTTTGGGGGCGAAGCCAGGAGACTTTGGGGGTGGAGCCAGGAGACATTGGGGTGGAGCCAGGAACAAGGGTGTGACAAGCATAATTGAACTCCAAGGGAGTTCTGGCCATCACATTTTAAGGGACAGCACACCTTTTTAAATGCCTTTCTTCCATAGGAAATAATGAATTATAGGGGCATCATCTTTTGGGGCTCATAGAATTGGACCCCCCTGGTCCAATTGTTTTGAAACCTGGGGGTATTTTGGGGAGAGGCACTAGATGCTATACTAAAAATTTGGTGCCTCTACCTCAAAACATAGCCCCCCCCAGAGCCCCCAATACCAATGGATCAATTCCCCATTATTCCCTATGGGAAGTTCTCCATAGGGAATAATAGAGTGCCCAGTAGACATTTCCCTCCCCCCCTTTCTAAAGCGGGAGGAGGGCCTCCAAACCAGGGAATCCCCTGCCCCCTCCCTCTCTCACACACACAAATACTCACTGGGTCTTGTTCCTGCAGAACTTTACTTGATCTGAAAAAGAAAGCAAAATAAAGGGAGGGGCCGTTCTCCGAAGCCCTTCCTGTTTCCTGCTTCCTGCTCAGCCTTAAAGGCACATATTTTAAAAACAGACCTGCAGGAGCTCTAAAACTACATGGTGATTGTGGGGGGGGGGGCTTCCCCCCCGACCCGCTGGCTGGGGGCGGGGAGAAGCCTGTAAAAATGGGGGATCCCCCACTGGGACCTGGGGATTGGGAAGCCTACCCTTGACTTTGACCCAGAAAATGGGTCCAGAATGCAGTGGCACAAGTCCTAATGGGAACACCATGGATGGCACATATGCTACCTATGCTGCACCAACTACACTGGCTTCACGTTGAGTACTGAGTCAGATTCAAGTTTTTGGTTATGACCTTTAAAGCCTTGAATGGTCTGGGACCGATGTATCTACAGGACCACCTCCTCCACTATGTCCCTGAAAGTGCATTACAATCCATAGGTCAAAATCTGCTGGTGATCCCTGACCCTAAAGAAGTCTGGCTGTCCCCAATGAGGGCCAGGACCTTTTCAGTCCTGGCCCTGACCTGTCAGAAGACACCATGGCCCTGTGGGATCTTTTACAATTTTGCAGGGCCTGTAAAGCAGAGATGTTCCATCGGGCTTTTGCTTGAGGACAGTGATAGTTGCCAGTGTGGTAGCCCTCTCTCTCTGCCTCTCAAGGGGGGCCCCCTGCTCTTGATGCAGCATCTAGAAAGCAGAAGTTGGCAGCACTTTGTAACAGACATCATTGAGTTTGTAATCTGTTTTTAGTTGATTGGTCTTATTGATTATTGTATGTGTTTTTACTGTTATACATTGCCTAGAGTCTAGCACCGACTGGGATGAGACAATTCATCAAATCAAAATTATTATTATTATTATTATTATTATTATTATTATTTGATGAAATGGTATCAAGTATGCAAGAAGAAAGCCCAAGGGGGTTTAACAGCCAATCCTAAAACAAATAAACAGGGGTTAGATTGGGTGGTAGATCTTTTACATCCAATCAAATTCAGTAGGATTTGTCTCCAAGTAAGCATGTTTTAGATTGCAACTGTAGGATGTGATCGTAAGCACACATTCATTTAGAGACACAAAATTAACAGTTGAAACAGTGTTATAGCCAGGTGTCTGATGTGGATTTTTATGCAGTATATAGGACCATGGGATGTAGAAGGGTACAGTATAGCGCAATCTCAGCAGATCTTAGAAGCTAAGCAGGATCAGTACTTGGATGGAAGACCAAACAGCAAACCACCTCTGTTTAACCACTTGCTTGAAAAGTTCGATTCCGGCGGAAGCTGGGTTCAGGTAACCGGCTCGAGGTTGACTCAGCCTTCCATCCTTCCGAGGTCAGTCAAATGAGTACCCAACTTGCTGGGGGGAAAGTGTAGATGACTGGGGAAGGCAATGGCAAACTACCCCGTAAAAAGTCTGTCATGAAAACATTGTGAAAGCAACGTCACCCCAGAGTCGGAAACAACTGGTGCTTGCACAAGAGACTACTTTTTTACCTTTTTGAGAATCTTATGAGGTCTCCATAAGTTGGCTGTGACATGACAGCACTTTACACACACACATATAGGACCATGAAGATTGTATATCCCAAGTCAAGCCTTCCAGAAGCCAGCTCTAATGTTTTACTGTTCCATGTTTTAATGTTTTAGTGAATTTCATGATGAACAAGCATTTGATGCTGGGTTTCCTGGGCACTTACACCACAATAGACCTTACATTTCTGATTAGCTACTAGCCACAGTTGATGGAGTATGTTCAACTTGACAAATGCACAAGTTCTACAGGCCAGTTGTTGTTCTTTTCCCTACTCTGTTTCATTTTCAACAACCTGATAAAGGCAGAGGAACTCATTACATGATGATCAGGATTCAGAGTGAGTATTCTGCTACATGTTATTGCTATGGGTTCATAATTAACTGATGATGCCAATCTCTTTAGCAATAGTTCTGAAGAGAAATGACTTGCTCAAAGCTATCTAGTGAGCCCATGGCTAAGATCTAAGGCCTAATCGTATACCCTCTATCTCTACACTGGTCTAAGTTCTGACTGAATGGTTGTTAGGTAAATGAAGATGCCATTGTACAGCCCAGGGAATCTGTACATTCAGAAGAAGAAGACTCCTAAAATCATCTAATTTACAGCCTGAGGACCACAGCGCCTCTGGATGAACAGAGATTCCCCTCTTGATGCATTAATAGTTCAGCAGTGAGCCGTTCCAGAGTATTCTCTTTCTCTCTTGTTCATCTTGTCTCTTCAGGACCTACCTTTTAAATGTTTTCAGGATGAATTTTGGTCAAAGCTTCCCACTCCTTCAGATTATATTTCCTCTCTTCCTGTGCAGGGTCACTGGAAACAAAGATCAGCTGCTAGATGAGATCTGTTTAGTTTGTTTGGGCACAGTATCAAAGGAAGTCTGACTCAGGAAAGAGAATGATTACATCAAGGCCTATAAAAGAGCCCAAAGCTATTGCTACCCCAGTTTTTATTTCTATGCACATGGGGACTCATTAGTTGCTACAGGTAGTTCTGTCAGTGCTGAAAGATCCCATATCACCAAATCTAGCATTTATGTATAGGATCCTTTGCGTGACATTTCCTTCTCATTTTATCCATCAGCGAGATACACATTTCAGTCGTGAAGAATGATGAATTCGGTCTAAGACTGTTTTGTCTCCTTCACAGCAGCTATTTTCTCTTTATTATTTTAAATCTGTTGTATTTTAACTTATTTTCAGTCTGAAGTTGAAGCAAAGCCTTGAAGTATCTAGTGCTGTATGATAAAAGTGGGCAAAATGTTTTACAAATTTCATTCATTACAACAGGTAGCGAAATTTCAAAGCACTCCACTGGGACACTGAACTGGAGACGGCTTACATCGGCAAGGAAGAATTTAGCCTTACTTTCGAGCTAAGAATGTCTTCTTTTCATTTTTATCACAGACACAAAGGCTGCACTATTTGCATCTTCAAGTGAAAAGTTGAGTCTTTGCTTGGTGAAATTTTAAAGCTTACATGTTCTACTAGAAGGTTTCTCTTAAGGACAATTGTATTGCTTTTCATAAGCTATGACAAAATCAGACTTTTGGAGTATGTTTTTCTTCCTAAATCTTCTTTTTTAAAATTCAGATTAAAATATCCAGTGTCTTCATATGTCTCAAAGACAAATGCAAAGTTACAATCAGATAAGTTTAAGTTGCATCAATGTTTTTAAAACAAAAAGTAGCCCCATTAGGGTGCTGCTGTCAGGAATAGAACGGGAGGGGAGGAAAGCAGAGGGACCCTTCATACTAAGCACTTTCTCCTGCTTCAAATAATCTCACAAGATACTTCAGCCCTCTCCCAGCACCATGCGCTGATTCTGAGCAAAACAAAAATTGCCTACCGGCAATGGTTTAAGCACCTCTTTCCCATGGTATGTCTAGTCAAACTTTACATTTAAAGTATTCTGCGAATAACATATTCTTTGACGATGTTAAAAGAGTCAAACTAATATAAAATACTATAATATAAAAACTATAAATATTTATTTTTATTTATGATATACACAATGGCAAAGATTAAAAGATTAAAAACAAATGGTCTAAAGATCAGACTACCTAGAACATCAACATAAGCTTTACATAAGCTATAATAATTTTACATATAGAGTTAATGATTTCACATACACTATTGATGAAAATATCAAATGAGCACTAGGACCATGCATGTTTTGGCCACAAGGACATTCCTCAGCAGTAAATAATACTATTATAAAGAAATACACATCCAGAAGTAAATATATATAAATTGAAGCCAGGTATTGCTTTCTCATATGTTGTGCGGTTGTGGAAAATTTATGAAGTAGACCATGGATAACTTCTCATGGTGACTGTATATACACAACAAAATCATCACTGGTATAATAATCTGGTATGAAATTGTCATAAGAACACTTTCCTGGAAGTAAGCCCAATTGAATAACCGTACTTACCACTGAGTAGATCTGCTTAAAATTGCTACCTAAATTAATGTTTTCATTCTGCTGTTTGCCAGCACCCTACAGTCTCTTCCCTGATTAGTCACTGACTGATGGCTCTCCTTTAGCACAGAAGGAGTTCATATGAGGGCAAAGTCTTTGAAATAAAATTAAAGTGAAAAGGCATGGGAATCTCACAGCTATAAAAATGTTATGATATTCCTTAGTAAGTAGAGAAAACCAACTGTCTGATTAATTGTTACTTAATCAAGATCAAACCCCGTAAGAACAATCCCGTTATTAATGTGTCTGTGTAGTCTACATGAATGTCAATAGAATTTGCAGCAGAGTTTGCTGGATCACACGCACACCCATTAGTTGATGGCTGAAAACAGGCAAAACACTCCAGGTTTTCTACAGAGAATAGAGTGCATATCCTCACTCAGATCATTGGCACAGAAAGTGTAAACAGGATATTGGACTAGAATTACCATTGTTAGCATTTACTACTAATCCTTGTTTTGTAAATAACTGAATAAATACATATAATGCAATGTTATAAGAAGAGCTTAAGAGCTACTGTGCTGGTTCAGACCAATGGTCCATCTAGTCCAGTGTCTGGTTTAACAGATTGGCCAACCAGATGCTCCCACATGGTCCACAAGCAGGGCACAGAGGCCCCTTTCTGTTGCCCCTCAGCACTAGTATTCAGAAGACTGCTGCCTCTGAAAATGGAATTGTTATTTAGTCACAGTGACTAATATCCATTGGTGGACCTGTACCCCATGAATTTGTCTAATCCCATTTCAAAGCTTATTAAATTAGTGGCCATTATGACATACTTTGGCAGTGAATTCCACAAGTTAATTTGAGTGAAGAAGTAGGACAGAGCTATTATCTGTCCTGAATATACTGCCCATAAACTTCATTGAATGTGCTTGTGTTCTTGTATTATGGGCAAGGGAAAGAAAGTTCTCTCTATTCACTTTCTCTGCCACATGCATAATTTTATAAACCTTTATCATGTCACCCTTTAGATGTCTTTTCGTTAGATTAAAAAGTCTCAGACTCCTTTGGTTGCCCTCTTAAGAGTAAGGTAAACTATATAAACTGGATCATAGCCTGAATGTGTACTGTTTTGTTTATTTTTTGTTTATTTATTTATTTACGGCCCTTATTCTTGAGGTAGTGGGTAATAACACTGAAAAACAACATAAGATCATAAAAGTATTTTAAAATCTAACAACAGTCATTAAAATCTCTGCCATAGAATGCTAAAGCAAATAAAAGAATGTATTGTCTAACTTCAAGAAGATACCAGACTTTTTCTCACAGTTCAGTTTTCTTAGAAAATCACAGAGCTAGCTATAGATTTTCATGGACCCTCATGGAAGGAGGTCTTCTTAATTGTGCCATAGTGGTTGGGAGACTAGCTGGATACATGAACTGAGGATTCCCCTATACCACTGAAGAGGCATCACTGATAATAGGCTCCTAAACCAAGCAGTTCCCTGATCTCAAGTGTCAGTTACACAGAGGCTTTTGTATGCATGTTGCATGCACTGAATAACCATAGGATGGAGCAGACTAGGATTGCCAGCTCTGGCTTGGGACATACCTGAAGATTTGGGGGTGGAGCCTGGGAAAGGTGGATTTGGGGAGAGGAGAGGCCTTAGCAGGATATAATGCCATAAAGTTCACCTTCCAAAACCAGTTTGGTATAGTGCTTAAGTGCACAGACTCTTATCTGGGAGAACCAGGTTTGATTCTCCACTCCTCCACTTGCAGCTGCTGGAATGGCCTTGGGTCAGCCATAGCTCTTGCAGAGCTGTCCTTGAAAGGGCAGCTTCTGTGAGAGCTCTCTCAGCCTCACTTACCTCACAGGGTGTCTGTTGTGGGGGAGGAAGGTAAATGAGATTGTAGGCCGCTGAGATTCAGAGTGAAGGCCAGGATATAAATCCAATAAGATTTATGGGTAATATCATCAAGAGGGCAGTAGTGCTACAGTTGCAGAGCTTTCTGGAGGACACTTCCATCCTAGATCCCCATCAATCCAGCTTCCGCCCAGGTCATAAGACAGAGACAGTACTGGTCACCCCTGTGGATCAGGGGTCGCCAACCCCCGGTCCATGAACCAGTCCCAGTCCATGGCCTGTTAGCAACTGGGACATTAGTTGTATAATTATTTCATTATATATTACAATGTAATAATAATAATAAGATATTGGATTTATATCCCACCCTCCATTCTGAATCTCAGAGTCTCAGAGCAGCTCACAATCACCTTTACCTTCCTCTCCCACAACAGACACCCTGTGAGGTGGGTGGGGCTGAGAGAGCTCTCACAGAAGCTGCCCTTTCAAGGATAGTTCTGTGAGAGCTATGGCTGACCGAAGGCCATTCCAGAAGCTGCAAGCGGAGAAGTGGGGAGTCAAACCCAATTCTCCCAGATAAGAGTCCATACACTTAACCACCACACCAAACTAATAGAAATAAAGTGCCCAACTGCATCATCCTGAAACTATCACTCCCTCCCCGGTCTTTGGGAAAACTGTCTTCCACAAAACCAATCCCTGGTGCCAAAAAGGTTGGGGACTGCTGTTGTGGATGATCTCCAGCAGCATCTGGACCGAGGCAGTTCAGCGGTGCTGATGTTGTTAGACCTGTTTGCTGTTTTTGACACAGTCGACCATCAGCTACCGACTCACCGTCTTACCGATGCAGGAATTCAGGGGTTGGCCTTACAATGGCTTTTCTCTTTCCTTCAAGGTTGGGGACAAAGGATGGCGATTAGGGGACAGTCATCCCAGAGACACCCACTTAACTGCGGTGTGCCTCAAGAGGCAGTGCTCTCCTCAATGTTGTTTACATCTACATGTGCCCCTTTGCCCAGATTGCCCAGAAGTATGGGCTGAGTTTCCATCAGTATGTGGATGACACCCAGCTCTATCTACTGATGGACGGCTGGTTCGATGGTGTCCCAGAAAATTGGGACCTGGCATTGCAAGCCATGGCAGGATGGCTCAGGCTGAGTTGACTGAAACTGAACCCAATGAAGACAAAGGCCCTTTGCCTGAGTTGCGGTGGTCCTGGCAGGGAAATTCTCCTAATGGCTTTTGATGGTGCACCACTTACAACAGCACCCAGGGTCAGAAGCTTGGGGGTGCTACTAGAGCCTTCCCCAACAATGGAGGCCCAGATAGCAGCCACTGCCAAATCCGCCTTTTACTATCTTAGGCAGGTACGGCAGTTGATTCCCTTCCTCAAGCACAGCGACCTGGCAACTGTGATCCATGCTATGGTCACCTTGGGATTGGACTACTGTAATACCCTCTACATGGGGCTGCCCCTGTCTCGGATCTGGAAACTGCAGCTGGTGCAGAACACAGCTCAGCCGCCTTAGAACATTATGCCAATTTGGAATCCTCTTGGAGAAGTTACATTCCCACACTATCTTAGAAAACATTTAGCGGTAAGCAATGCACTGGAAAGATCAACAGTGAGCAGCATTGAATGGGGACGTCTTTTTTGAAAATTTATGGAGCACCCTTTGCTGGAAGAGTGACATTCGAAGCAGGACTTTTTAAAGTCTACAGCCTGAACATCAGGACTCCTTGTGGAAGAAATTTCATGAATTATGTTTTGTATTTTGTATATGCACTTTATTACATAGTAATTTGTCACTATTACGATTGAGTTGTGTATATTGTTGTACTCAATAAAGAGTCTGTTATCACTACCACCTCGCCTCTTCAATGTCTAAGAACCCACTATATTATAAAGACAATATTATTTCAGTTAGCTTTTAATTGAATCACAAACACCGTTGAGATATTAGATCCAAATTGGATGTCCAAGAACACTGAATGCCATCCTTAAATTATATGGAATTAGCACCAAATTGTTATAATTATTTAAAATTGTTTTAATTTAATGTTTAATTTAACTGTTTTTAACAATTTAACTGTTTTTATTGTTACTCTATTATTTTTTTGTGAGTCGCCCTGAGCCTGCTTCAGCAGGGAGGACGGGATATAAATCAAATAAACTAAAATAAACTAACAATTTCTTCTTCTTCTTCTTCATTTTCTCCAAGGGAACTGATTTGGTCATCTGGATTGTAATAGCCAGAGATCTCCAGGTGTCACCAAGAGGTTGGCAACCCCATAACAGGCTCACATCAGCTGGCCCTGACTTCGAACACAATATAGTCAGAAAAAAAGGCCAGCACAGGTGCGCATGCTCAACTGGGGTCCTTGCTTTTTCAGGAGTTCCTGATAACATAGAAGATCCTATGCCGGAGGTTCTTAATGAGGATCATATAGCATATAAGAGTTCTATGTAGATGCTCTCCTAAATACATGAAGACTGAGGGCAGGGCCTCTTTCCACCTATGTTTAGAATAAGAACAGAGAAATAGTAACAATGAGAAGTAGTGTGACTGCCAGCTTCCTCTTCCACTTGCTGGTGCTGCAGCTAAGGTTTAAATAAGGGATAGCAGTTAGAGGAAAGTTTCAAATTGCATTTGGAGAGGAAAGTAGCACCTTGCTTAGCAGTGCATGTGAAAATGAAGTGCAAATTCATAAGGACACTTTATACATTTTCTTAATTGCATTTAATCACTTTCCTAATAAGTTCTAGAATTATGTCATTTTAATTCTTGGAATACAGTGAACAGATGACTTCAGGAAACTGCTGGCTATGGCTCCACCACGTTGTCTCTACTGTATCTTCAAAGCCTGAACAAAAACAATTCTAAGCCACTTTAGAATTCTTTTCCCTAATCTAGGGATGATTTTGTATTTGATAACATTGCAATACTGTCTAACCCTTTGGCTAGCATGAACTTTGTGAGACCTTCACAGTTTATAACACTGCAGTACTTTCAAAGTTCTTCACCATCATTAATTAATTACCCAGCTGTGCCAAAGAAGGACATAAATATCATCAGTTTAAACTGGAGTTTGCAGATGAGGAAGTAGAACTAGGAGGGTAATGTCTTTTTAAAACAAAATAATCCAAAGATTTCTGACTTTTAATACTTCAAGTACATATTTTCTTTTTGTAAAGGATGCTATCCTCATTTTCTACACAACTGCTTCAAAATGATCTTTTAAATGAGCAGAATGCAGAGTATATGTAAACAACAGCAAACTTTCTTTTTTTATTTTCTACATCAATCTGAAGGTTGTACGCTATTTGCTGACTTTGGATCTTCAATTAGGTTTCTCAGTACCTCTGAGGAAAACTCCCTAGCTATCAGTGGAAGAAGGCAATGATTTAGCTCTCAGGTTTTTAGGTATCCATTATGTGAGATCTTGCCACATTATTGTCAGATCACTGCCAATGCAAGTTTAAGAAAGGACGGGATTTATTTATGTGGTATTATTTTCAAATCTTGCATAAAGTGAGTTCCAGTTTTTGTGAATGTAAGGTTTACTTAGAAGCTACAGCCCACTGTCAGAACCCGACCCATGCCAGATCTTCACTGTAGGCAACTGTGATTACAATGAACATTTCATCTCAGTATTATTATGATAGTATTGGTGTAGGATTGTCCCAGGCAACACTATTGCTCATTGGAAAGATACAGCCTACACTCTCTCTTACATTGTAATATCAGGATACAGGAATCCAACATACCGTCCTAGGCTAAAAGGCAACCAACATCTGGTCAGAATGGCATGGCAGCCATTTCCTTATAGCACCATCCCTCTGGCAGGGGCAACTCTAGGAAAACTAATTTGGAACAGCAAAGGAATAATTAAAAGAATTATTATGAGAGCAATTATTTTGCTATATGCATTAAATACATCCTTTATCCAATAGAGGCATCATACAGCAAATTGCAAGAATGCTCAAGGTTGTATCATACATCTAGAAAGTTATGAGGATATAGACATAATCCCATTGAGGAATACAATAACTTGAAACAAATATTTTTCAAATTCAGTCATATTTGATAAGCCCATGGTTCACCAGATTTGTACATGATACATAGTGGGGAAGGACTGCAAACACTCCAGAGGATAAGCCGAAATCCAGTGTGATCTTAGCAAACTGAAGAGCTGAGCAAACAGCAAAAACATAACAGAAAGATGATTGGACAGTGTTACACATGGAAAAGTAGAACCAAAACACACACACACACACACACACACACACACACACACACATATATATATATATATATATATATATATATATATATATATATATATATATATAAAACAGTGTGCAGAGCTGGATTAACAATTAGGCCAAGAAGGCACTGGCCTAGAAGCTCCAGGCTGACTCCCCCCCCCCCCGGTTTTCCTCCTGCTTGCAGCCCTCCCAGCCTGCACAAGCAGCCAGCAACTGAGCTGCTCTCAACCCAACTTGCCTGGTGCGACTGCTGCCGGCATTGTCACCAAGTTTGCCTCTCTCTGCCTCTCCCCCGCAGCTTGGTAAAAGGAGCTTTTAAAGAAGGTGCCTGCAGCAGGGGCCATGGGCAATGGGGTGGGCATTCAGATTCTGGGATAATTTGTGAGGGGGCCCCCAAGACTTTGACTGCCTAGGGGCCTCCGCAGGGTTTAATCCGGCACTGACAGTGTGTATGGCAACAACAGAAAACAAGTCAAGTATGAGCACTGCCCAAAAATAGCCTTACGGCTATAAGAGCATAATATCTCAAAGCTAACATTCTTGACTACATTGAAAACAAGGGGAATTAGCCCCATAACCCCCCACACAGAGAGACAAACACAGTGCAACAATGAAAAAAGGAATCTGACCAGACAGCATGAGGAAGATATGGCCCCAGGGGTCAGGGAGAAAAACACATCTCGGCTTAATGGCTGGGTGAGCAGTTTGGCCAAAGCCTTACTATTGAGCCCGATTAGACTTTGGTTCAGAATTCACTGTATTGGGCCTCTCTGATGGACTTTGTGTGGCGGGGAATAAATCTTCCTTTCTACACTTGGAGGTTTGCTGAAGTTTGCTGGACAGATACCCTGAAACTCTCAAACACCCCCCCACACACAAGGCCCATAGCAAGAAAATTTTGGGTGGAGGGACCCAGGAGCTGAAAAATTTGGAGGGGGGGGCTCATGGGTGTTGCTCCCTCGCTCTCCTGTTTTCTGTCTCTCTGCCACTGTCTCACTGTCCCTCTCTCTCTTGTGCTACCATTCTCTCTCTCTCTCACTCTGCCATTCTCTCACTGTCCTGTCTTTTGCGCTGCTGTTCTCTCTCTCGCTCACTCTGCCGTTCTCTTGGTCCGTTCCCATCTTTCGTGCTGCCGTTCTCTCTCTCTGCCACTCTCTTACTCTGTCCCCCTGTCTTTCATACTGCTGTTCTCTCTCTCTCGCTTGGCCTCTCTCCTCTGTACCCATCTTCTGTGCTGCCATTCTATCTCTCTTGCTCTGCTGCTCTCTTACTCTGTCCCTGTCTTTCGTGCTGCTGTTCTCTGTCTATCTATCTGACGCTCTCTCCCTCACTGGTCCTGGAGGCCCTCCAATGGAAGGGCCCTACACAGGGAAGGGGGGATTAATAGAGCAGCCTGCCCCCCCCCCGGCCTCCTGTAGCTACAGGTCTGCCACCCCAATAGCACTAATATTATGGTGATGCTATATGAAAAAAGTTTTTTAAAAGAAGAATGAAAACCCTTCCTATGCTTTTCTACTCAATTTGAGTAGAATTCCTTCTCCATCATTCCCAGTCATTACTTTCCTCTTCCCAATGGTACAAGGGCCAAGGGATGGCTGGGTTGTTGTTCATCTCCATGACACTGCTACTAGGCATGACTCTGTAAGGTCCAACCCAGGTCCTGTCAAACCCTACAAAGAGAGCCAATTTAAAGGAGAGGCAAGGGTGTGCTCTCAACTCTGCCCTGCTGATGCCTTTCCAACCCAGAACTGGTTTTTTCCTACTATTTTTCTGCCAGAAGGCCATTTCCACCTATGAAACTCCATAGGGAGAAAAATGGGTAAAGGCATGCTTTTGGGAAGGGAATATGGTTCAGACTCTCCTTCCACTTGCTCAATATGTTCTTAAATCACTTTTCTATCTTGTCACTTTACAGGGATTCAGAGGCAAACCTGATTCTACACATAGGTCTTCTGCCATTACATCTAGTTTGGATGTGCCTCTGGTTTTCTGTGTGTAGGAAGTACTTGATGATGACTACTTACCATGTAACTCATCCTGGGTTATACAGGCCAGGAATTGTTTTATTACATTAGGATTCCAGTTAAAAAAAAGTTAGAAACATGAAATCAAGGCTGTGTTCTTCCAGGATCCAGTCCAAGGAACAACCATCTAACTAGAACAGCAATTCAACAGTGTATAAGAAGAGGTTGGGCGATCTTCAATGAAAACTTGGACAGGCATATGTCAGGGTTGATCTTGGTGAATATGGTATCTAGTCTCTGGTGGGATACTAGACTGAAACTTCTTTCAGTACTCACAGATCTTCTATTTTATATCCCCTTAAAATAGGATTACTGCTAGATGAGATTTCTTCTAAAAATGTCTTCCAACCTCTGAAGATCACTTGTTTAATTTTACCAAGCAAGAAATCCAGAGTGCTGTGACTTCTTAGTCATGGGCAAGAAGTCACTTCAGATACATATAAAATTTCCTTTCTGAGCTCTGAGCTCTGAATGATTAAGGTAAAGGTAGCCCCCTGTGCAAGCACTAGTCGTTTTCGACTCTGGGGTGACGTTGCTTTCACAACGTTTTCACAGCAGACTTTTTACAGGGTGGTTTGCCATTGCCTTCCCCAGTACACTTTCCCCCAGCAAGCTGGGTTCTCATTTTATCGACCTCGGAATTATGGAAGGCTGAATCAACCTCGAGCCGGCTACCTGAACCAGCTTCCGCTGGGATCAAACTCAGGTCATGAGCAGAGGGCTCTGACTACAGTACTGCAGCTTTACTACTCTTCTGAATGAATGATTACATCTGTGCTTCTAAACCAAATACTCTCTGTTTCTCTAGAATGGACAAAAAAGGCCATAAAGTTTAGTATCATCCAAATGGCCCCCTGTTATATCTCTAAGTCCCTAGCCAAATGGCACAACATATACACACTCCTCCCCATTTATTCCCACCTTATACCTTTTACACAAATGACCTAAACTTGGTCAGGTTTGCATGTCCCCAGAGATGATCGCATTTCACTGCTTCAAAAGAGCTTTGGTCTGCACAGCCTGTAGCAGCAAATTTACACTTCAAAAAGCAGACAGCTTTTTTCCACATCTTATTCACTTAATGGGTGAGAATGTAAAATTAGTTCCGTTGCTGATGAGGACCTTGAGCCAAATGAAAAGTGTTCATTTGTCAGCACAGACTTACCGCCTGAAACATGATTATATAGCTAATCCAATAATGGGTTTTGATGCTGAGCATTTATTTATCTACAGCATATATTGTTATCTGTTGATAATCAGGGTCTACAATTTACCCTTATTTTCCAAGTGTGTTGTTAGAAACAGCAACATCTCTTAGATATTACATGTAGGTAACAGCACAGAAAAAGTACATGAACCAAATCTAGGGAAGCAGATTGCTGTATTTTGCTCTGCTTTCAAATGAATCAATGTTGAATTTTAGCTTTTAGAGTTTAAAATATTAATGATGAATAAAGCATTTTGAAATGAGAGGCTCTACATATTATTTAATGTGGCACCAGATTAAAATTTTACATTCAAATGTTGATGTTTTAGCTCATATTTTTTAAGAACTGCTTTCTGCTCTTCCAGTGGTGTTCTTGCATGGTTCAGTACTTTTAAACTTTAGATTCTGTTTGTGAATTGACTAATGTCAGAGATCATTCTGCACAGGATTGCATTGGGGAGAGTTAAAATATGAAAATTTTTTTCAAAGGCTTTAGAATAATATGGACACAGATGTTTTATATTGTAACCTGGGTTTTGAATAAGAATGACATCTAGGAACAGGTAAAATTAAATATTTATTTAAAATATCAATATAAACATGAAATCTATAACTTAAATGTCATAAGCTGCCCAGAACCACATTCTAGATACAACACCATATATGGAAAAACAAATTCAAGTTAGCATTAAAAAGATAACTAGAGATATGTGGAAACACCTACAATGCTACTTGAAAGTATATAAAGTCATCTTAGATTTAGCTAGTTTTAGGAAAGATCCACAAACTCATTTGAAGATATAATTCACTTATCTTCAAATTTGCTAAAGAGAGGCAGAGACTATGGCTGGATCCAGATGGGTGGCTGGGGGCATAAGTAAGCTGGGATAAAGAAAAGTGCCAGGGGTGGTCAGATGGTGCACGGCCTGCTGCCAGAAAGAGGACTAGCCGCACGCACCCCAGAGGAGCACTCACACCACTGGAGTGCTTGAAACTGACACTCCACGACTGTACAGATGGCCAGAAAAGGTGCCCTGGAAGCACTTTGGTGATTTGCTACCATTTCCAATGTGGTAGCTTTTGGGAGTGGCATTGCAATGGTGGGGAATGAGGGCAGAAGTGGGGCGGGACCAAGATGTGAGCATCTGATAGTGCCTTTTGGGTCTGGCCCTGGGCTGCTCCTGCGGCGGCCCAAATCAACCATCTGAAAGCAGCCAGAGAGATAAATATTAGAAGAATTCATAGAGATGTAACAGAAACCAGGGCTCTTATCTAGGCAAGCACACAATGCTCTTGACCAGGGATGCCAACATCTGGCCCAGGGGCTGAATCAGGTCCCCGAGCAACTGGCTGTCATCTGCTTCCTTCTCCCTCTCTCTTGATTCCTTATGTGTAACAGCTTGCTTTGCAAGGCTTCCTCAATCACACAGGAGCTACAGAGCAAAACCTCTATATTTTCCATTGGCTGAGGCTCCTCCCTTGGGGAGGAAAAGGGTTGGGAGGAAGAGCTTGCTTTGCCAGGCTATCACAATTGCACAGCAGAGCTACTGAGCCAAGCCTTCTATTGGCTGATGCTCCTCCTTGTCCTGATCCCCTGGGGAAGGCAGGAAAGAGCCAGAGCTTCCTTTGCCAGTTCCCTGGATCCCATGGCAGAAATACAAAGAAAGCATCTTTAAGACCAATGAGTGCTAATGTTTTAAGCATGTTTTTTTTTAAAAAAAAACCTTTATATTTGTCTGGGTCCTTTATAAAGTTTATATCTCTGCTATCTAATCTTAAATACATACACATATGGCCCAGCCCTACAAGTTCTAATTTATGTCAGATCCAGCCCTCATAACAAATGAGTTTGACACCCCTACTCTTGACATTCTGGTCCCTAGCTGCAGTTACAAACACAAAGTGTTTTAAAATTATGATGCAATGTGGGGCTAGTTTTTGAGGATCAGGTACAATAGCCCCACAGTGTAAGTACAAATCCATGCATGTACATAATAATGGAGTTCTCTGGGTTCAATCTGTTGGAGCTTTCAGTTTGTATAGATGGATCTTCCCTGCCTCCGAACTCCAACTTCTGTCACACTGGCTTTTAAAAGGAGAACACATATGCACTGACCACTTCTGAGTAAGGGAGACAGATAGATGGTTGGTCCATGATTAGTACACTGACAGAAGGTTTCTAACTAACATTTGGTTTTAGAATACATCTGAAGTAATCCACTTTGCTCACCTCAGTCCTGAGGGAAGGGATAGAAAGCAGGATGTGGCTGGATGAAAGACGCTTACCTCAGAAACTGATATTTATGATCCAGCCATAGGGAGAATACAGACAGCAATCATGAAGTAATTTGCTAAGTGATTATCTGCATTCCATAAGCTTGCTGTGCAAAGCAATGAAGAGAATTTAACTTCATTCCCCTACTTCCCCAGACTTTTATTGGGAGTTGAAATGTAGTAGGATTTTCTGTACTTGCTGGCAGCACAGTGGCTTGGATCCCAAGATCCATTTCCAGTTGCCATAGGCCCTTCTGTTTTTGGAAGGAGGACAACAATATTGAGCCTCTCACCATTTCAACCCCCATGGTGTTCCACTGACCCACAGGAGCACAGTTTCATGGCGCACAGATGCCTGAAGTTGATGGGGGAAAGTTGGCTTCCTATGTCTATGTGAAAGTTACCACTTGGTGTGAAGAACTTTTAAATAGGGATGGGAATGAACTGGCTCAGTTCATGCTTTGCAAAGTCAAGATCATTGCAGGTCATCAGGCATGAACTTTCAAACTGTTCATAGAGGTTCATGCCAGTTCCTGAGTGAAGATTTCCAGACAGCCAGTCTCTGTTCAATCAGAATGTTTATAGAACTTCAAATCAACAACTGGGAAGGATTGTAGAGGAGTACCTGGGGGACATGCCCTGTGACTTTGATGTCTCTAGCTTGCACAGGATCCATTCTATACACTCTTGAACCTGCACCTGTCAAAATGACCACCTGTCAACTGTCATTTTCATAGGCATAGGTTCATGAGGTTCAGGAGTATATAGAACAGAACCATGTACAAGCTAGAAACCTCTTGTTAGGTTCATACAGGATCTGTTCTATACACTCCTGAACCTCATGAACCTGTGCCTGTCAAAAATAACAGGATCATCAGTTGGAGATCCCCTATGAGTTGGGTGCCCCTAGCATGCTGGGGGGCATTCTGCCATCTCATGAACTGAACCAGTGTGAGGTAGCTAAAAATTCATGGCAGTCCATGGTTCACAAATGGGGCATGTCATGATCCACAAACTGAACTGAACCACATTTTCCTGGCTCATGCCCATCCCTTCTTTTAAATCCCATTAATTTCAATGCACTTCAAATTCTCCTACTGAAATCAATGGTGTGTATAACTCATCAGGTTGCCTTGGGCTATATTGGTGTAAACCTTTTTGTCTATAAACTTGATTGCAGGGGGAGGGAAGGATGGCTCAGGGGTATTAAGGTGTCAACAGGATTTTAGTGGGAAGGTCTGTCATCATCATAACACCAAGTCTTGTTTACTTCCCTGCTGACCGTTCTGCAGCAAGTTCCTTCCTCTCTGTAGACATCTCTTGAGCTGAAACACACCCTACTATAAATACTCATCTATTGCTCCAACATGATGTTTTATTGGAATGCATTACTTCACTAAAAACAACATGCGAGTCCCAGCCAAGATTGTGGTTTTGCTTATAATTTATTTGAGCATGTTAATGCATTGGGAAAGATGCAAAACAAGATAATAAAGCAAATTAAGAAATAGCTGCATTATCTACCTGCAAATGCACACATATACTGTGGTTATGTTCCAACAACTGTATTATTTGGGAATAGCTGGCTGGCTTTCCTTCTTCTTCTTCTCTGCATTACCTTTAGTTAGGTGATCCATTAGCTCTATGCCTAGGTGCAGAATAAATGAAGACAACGTACATTACATTGCCAGTCTAGCTGCAGAAACAAATCTTTCTTGTAGCAGCCAATGTAATCTTCAGAGTTTTTCCTTCTATAAAACACCTCAAGAAAAAAATGCACCTTGGTAAGATTTACACTTTATAACTCTAATGATTCTACAAACACAGCCACAATGTGATGAAAGGCAAAGCAGTCCCGATCTGATTGAGAGCTAATAAAAATCAGTACTGAAAACTGAAAATAGCACCCTTATCATCTTTCTTTCATTTAGACCTGATTACTAGGGGATTATAATGCAATCACAGCTATGTGTGAGAGGTAGCTATGGGAACCAGTTTTAACTGTTTATCTAGCCAAAGATCTTAATTTAAGTTTGAACACTCAGATTCATTTATATGTAAGACACCAAGGAGACAAAATGCAGAAGAAACAGATGCTTGCTTGTTCTTCCCATTTAACTTCATAAGCTACCAGCCAATTTGTCTTTCAGGGACAAAATTAATTTCTGATGACAATGAGAGCGAGTAATAAACTAGGAGTTCCTGTCCTGGGAAACTTGCTAGGGCTGTGCAAATGTTCTCGGGTTATTTAGGAGGATGAGGGGGGAGTGAAAAAAACCCACACGATTTGCTCATAGCTTGAACAAGGACATCTGTAACAGACATTTCTTTGTCCCTGTGCTGTTACTAATTTTCTAGAGGAGGAGGGCTGTGACACCTTTTTACAGAGGTTGATTGGGGTGGGGGGATTCAAAAGGAAACATATTGCCCATTATTTCTTTCCTGTGGGCTATTTCCTAAGTAAGCTCCTTGTTTTCTTTTTTCTTCAGATTTCTTAATCATGCTAACCTCAGCCTGTCTGCTCCCCTCTTGTCTAGAAAGACAACAGTTAAAATAAATCGGTATTGTTTAAAAAGAACATCAAGCTGTACTAGTCTGCATGAAAAAGTGTGCATGATTCTAAATTTTATTGCAGACATTGATAATACTTCTGAGTTTTTTTCTGTCTGAATGTTAGTATCTCATGAAATGGGTACTAATATTTGTGTTCTGTCTTACAAGTAGCTCAAGATGTCCATACGTCTATGAACAAATTTAATCCTGAGAGGAAGAAGCAAAGGCATGAGGGCTTGTTTCAGCTTCAGCATCTGGGGTGCCTTTGAGTAACGTCAATCAGTGGGACTTCATAAACTTAGATTTCTACTACGTTCATGCAATCTATATTTCTACCTCTGATTTATTTTCAAAAAATATCCATCTAGATTGCTTTGTTTCCAGATACTTAACACTCTTTTCATGTCTGTTTTACAAATGTTTAACTTCTTAATGACAATTTTTCAACAATTAATACGTGATCTGTCCTTTTGTATAGAATTGTTCTTCTCCAATTACCCTTAGTACTCAACCCTTTGAGTTATCTTAGCTGTTACCAAATCAGTTTTCATAAAATGTTTGATCTGCTAAAGCCCTGTCTTCTAATTCCCTTTAGAAGAGATTGCTGGTTGACACATTGGTCCGAAACCCCCCAATACCTTTTATTAGGACCAGTCAAAATGACATAAAATAGTGTACAAGTTCTCCAGAACTCTTTTTCAGGCTGGATATTAAAAATTAAAGGAAAGGAGACACATCTTTCAGACTTCTTTATCTGAATCCTTTAGGATGCTTCAATACCTGCAAGTCCAATTAAAGAAAAATCTGGGGACTTTGGGGGCGGAGCCAGGAGGCTTTAGGGGTGGAGCCAGGAGACATTGGGGGTGGAGCCAGGAACAAGGATGTGACAAGCATAATTGAACTCCAAGGGAGTTCTGGCCATCACATTTAAAGGGACAGCACACTTTTTAAAATGCCTTTCTTCCATAGGAAATAATTAAGGATAGGGGCACCATCTTTGGGGGCTCATAGAATTGGACCCTCTGGTCCAATCGTTTTGAAACTTGGGGGGTATTTTGGGGAGAGGCACTAGATGCTATACTAAAAATCTGGTGCCTCTACCTCAAAAATAGCCCCCCCCCCAGAGCCCCCAATACCCACGGATCAATTTCCTATTATTCCCTATGGGAATCGTTCTCCATAGGGAATAATAGAGCGCCTAGTAGACATTTCCCTCCCCCCAATGGTTTCTAAAGGGGGGAGGGCCTCCATACCAGGGAATCCCCCCTCCCTGCCCCCTCCCTCTCTCTCACACACAAATACTTACTTGGTCTTCTTCCAGCAGAACTTTGCTTGCTGTGAAAACGAAAGCAACGCTGCACAGGAAAAGAAAGGGAGGGGCCGTTCTCCATGGAAACTGTTACTGACCCTTTCCCATGAAGCTTTTCCTGTTTCCTGTGCAGCCTTAATGGGACACATTTTAAAAACGGATCAGAAGCTCTACAACAACATGATGCCTACAGGTATGTTCTCTCTCTTCCCTCCCGCCCCCCTCGCCCCCAGATTTTTTGAGAGCGGGGGGGGGAGTCTGCAAATTCAGGGGTCCCCCGCCAGGGCAGGTGGGGTAGGGAAGCTTACGTGGCTAGCTGGTATCAATTGCATCCCTGGCGTGCTGAAAGCAGAAACAACAACAAAAGGAAGCATCCCATTTAAACAGGGGGGTGGGGGGAACAGAACAGCAATTAATGCAGTGTTCATCAATATCAGAGAAGATACATGGATTCCTTAGAAGATTGGGATTAGACCAACCTGGTAGTGCTTTTAATAACAAAACTAGAAATTAATTTTAGTTGGTGCACAAGGTAATAAGTTAACTAAACCCAAACTGGGGAGTGTTGCCTTGTGTTGTGGGGAAAACCTATTAGCATATATGTTTAAAATATATAGTGAATGTTGTTTCAGAAGCAACAATGATTACTATGTAGATATAATCAAAGTATTTTCAGCAGAGCTAGACATCTGAGCACAAACATAGTGCATAACTTAGAAATCTTTCTACGCTTCTTTGGTGGGGGTAGGAGCACAATGAACCTCTCCCTGTGAGTAGAATTACCAATGATAATCCAGTATCAGCAAGTAAATTCAAATAAGAGGTATGTTTCTGGGATTTTCCCCATCATTGTTCCCAGCAAATAACAGCAGAAGCAGTTTGTACATGTTGCTGTAGGAATTACTTAACTGACACATTGACATCTCTTTTTTCTCCAGTCTCAGCCATTTCATCTGTGCATTATCTACTTTTTAAATGCAATACATCAGTTTTATAATCCTTCTGCACTTCATGGCTTGGCTGTATACCCTCAATAGCTTCCCATCATCTCCCTATCTAACTTGCCCTCTTTGTCTCCCATTCCTTTCCCTTACGTAACTTCATACAATATAATATCCATTCATTAGTGTTTCTAAAAACCTTTGCTATCTGCTATGCTGAACAGTCTTTTATAGTGGATTTTTAAAAAGATTCTTCCTATTAGTGTTCTTTTTATCACTCCTTTTGAAGAAAGTTTGAAGTAAAGTTTCAAAGTGTTTTAATTTTTATTTATACAGGGGAAATGAATCAAGGAGAGAGAGAGAAAGCCCCAGAAGAGCCTGAAGGTTTAGCACTTTCAAATTTTCAACACAATCCAAACTGCTTCTTTTAGAATACATCTATCACTGAAAGCTATGCAGCACCTGCACTTAAGCAGCAAAGTTTTCCTTTTATCCTTAATAACATCTTACATTAATAGCGCCTTTAATCTCAATCAATCCCCAAGCACTCTCCATATAGATACAACAAATATCTCAATTTGCTGCCAAAATGCAGCTGTCCCTGGAGTGAAACTTGGCAACAGTGGAACAGTGCAAGAGTTTCAAGAAGGAATGATTAAAACATTAACCAACTGAAGCTGGAAGACAAGGGAATTAGGGCCAATTCCACCCTAATATGTAAGAAAGCTTATGTATGAAATGCATGGCCTTACTTTGATGGGAAATCATGTACCCAAATGGGTGCTGTATGCATAACTGCTGGTCTAACCTGGCATCTGAAGCAGCTTGAATATAACTGGCTGAAAAAAGAAGTGGTAAAAGGGGAACTGATTCCAGCTTGGGGTTTTTTTTGCCTACTCATCTGCCAGCAGGCCCAGATGATAAATTGGGCTAGCAATTGTGCACATGATTTTCTATCCAAGCATGACCATACATTCCCAAGAAATAACCATGCGATCAACTAGGCTAGTCACATGTATAGAACATCCATGTATTACTGATGCACTGTGGGACCAAATCATGGGGGAACAAGTTTTGATTGGCTACAGGTACATAACAATAGTAATGTATGAATGGGGTCTGTGTGTGCTAGCAATTATTCACAGAACAATCCATTTAGGCACATGATTTCCCATCCACATAAGGCCATATATTATCCAGAAATAATCATATAATTGATTGGGCTGTACAGATCATGTGTGGATCATCATACTGTAGTAAGTGCACAGCACACACATTCATTTGATGGGCATATATCCAATCTACATAAAAAGCCATTCCCAACCATGTAGACACAGATGAAAATCCAACCACATGGAAATACTTAGACGTGTAGCTGTGGAATCAAACTTTTGGTTCCATCTGTCCTAATGCTGTATCTTTAGCCTGGCAGTGGCTCTTCAGGGTCTCAAACAGAAAAAAAGTATTTTTCAGTATTTCATGGGAGATTATCATATGTTATATATGGATTTTGTGATATTTCCTACACTACATAGAAAGACAGACCAATTTCTCATTAGCCTTTGTCCCAGTCTTGTTCTTGGCTCTTGAGGTTGCACGGGGCAGGGAACAACAGGGAATACGCAGCCCTGATTCAGAGTTGCCAATGCAGAATCCATGAAAAAGAGCCCCTGTGAGGAGCCCCGCACAGAAGGGAGGCAAGTGCTAAATTCCGAATTGGTAATGCTTTCTGTGTAGTAACTGTATAATGTGTGAAGAAGTTGAGGAGCTTCCAGATGCCCCTATCATTATGCTCTCAGGACTAGTACTCCTGACACCACAAGTTACTGGTGTGTATCATATCTCTTCATGCACAGGACACAGTTTTCCCACATTCTTCTCTTTCAGGCACTTTCCAACCCCATGAAATCTCTTTCCCAGGGTCATGGGATCCACATAGGCTGTAGGGCTGGAGTGAAGAAGGACAGGGGTAGGGAATAGTAGCTCTCCAGATGTTTTTTGCCTACAACTCGCATCAGCCCTGGCCATTGGCTGGGGCTGACGGGAGTTGTAGGCAAAAAACATCTGGAGAGCCACTGTTCCCCACCCCTGGACTAGAGGGCGAAATCTCTTTTCCTTCTTTTGCACTGAGGCCTGATCTTCAGTTTCATTTCCTTGTCCTTCTAAACTCTGGTCCTCTAACACACATGGCTGAATGGATCCAACAAGCAGGCTGCAGGAATGGAAAGGAACATGCGAAAACTGTGTGCCTTCTGATACATCCCACTGTCTGAATCTTTAATAATCCACGCAGCTGAACAAAGACTGTGAATTCAGCATGGGTAGTTTGTAAGCTGAAAGCACTATTCATACTAGGCTTCATATCAACCTTGTTTGTAAATAATGATGCAGCTGATACACAGTAGTGATCCCCAACCTGTTCCCCCATGCTTCATACCCACAATGCCCAATGGATGCCCCAATCGATCACATGGTTATTTCTTACAAGAACACCCTATCTTTGACCAGTCTATTAATGCTGGTATGGGAAGTAATGCTAACCATGGGATCAAAAGCCTCTATTATGTTAAGATGTGTTACTAGACCACAGAAGATAAGTTTTTAGCCATGTCACAATAGTAATATGAAACATGGCCACATCCAAAGACATAGATTCAACACCATTAAATAGTCGCCTTTTATTTCATTTCTGTCTACATCGTCACTTAGCTAGGAGCTTATTATTATCAACTTCTGTTTCTGGGGTTATAAAAGAAAAAAAACATTGATCTTGGAATTCATTGATGAACTTGAATACACCTTGCTTCCCTCATTATATAGTATTTGTTATATCTGTTTTAAAGGAGGGTGGAAGGAGCAATACGACATTCCTCTGTTATCAGAGTGAATAATGATTGTCCTACGTGGGTGGCAGCCCCTCCTCCTTCCCTTGAGGCTGTTCTTTCCTAGGTAAAATGGAAAGAAGGAAGCAAAGAGAGGAACATGGTAGGAAGGCAGAGGCATTCCTGCCCTTTGCAAGGCAATTTCTACGATTATACCTATCTACTCATGATAATAAAATCCCAAAGAACTTTAGGATATTATCTCCAAATGGCTAAATGGGAAACAGAATTTCAGGAAATACTCAATATAAGCATAAAAGATGTATACACTCTTAAGTTTCACATATACATTGACAGGAGTCTAAAAATTGTCTGCACCAACCAAGAAAAGAGATCTTTGAGTCATACTAGAAAACCTAGATTAGATCTCCAGAGGAAAAAGATAAAGTCATGATAGAAACTATGAGAATTTGGGGTGGCCTTTAAGTAGGGGTTGTGGGGGGAGGGGGCCCTTTATATTATACAGGAGACTGGTGAACTCTCCTGCCACCCCTCCTACACAATTTAGAGGCCACCATCAGCTGATCTGTGGGTTCTTTAAATGGCATGGGAGGGGCAACGGCTGCTCCTGGGTGCCCCCTGCATGATTTAAATTGTGCAGGAGGGGGTAGCCCTGGGATGTGGGGTGAGGGCCCCCCAAAACTGTTAGAGGGCCAGGTCCCATGGGCCCCTGGTTGGCTACAGGCTGGCCTGAGTGGATGCTAGCTTTTGGTGAGAACCTTCCCAACCCACACAGCCCAGAGCCACAGTCCTAAAGATAGTAGCGCATATTGGTTTGGGGAACAACTGAGAACTATCTGCCCACACCACACTTCCCCCGTCACAACACCAAGCATACCTGTGAAAGTGGTGGCTCTGTCCATCACAGAAGCTATTGTTTATTTGTTTCATTCAACTTACATTAAAGCAGGCTCGGGGTGGGTTTCATCAAAGTGAACAATTAAAACAGATTCAAATCACAATATAAACAGCTAAAAATACAACTAACTTAGAAACTCTACAGTATTGACCTATTCGTCCAGAAATCTATCAGATCCTGAATTGCTGGAATAAGGGGGGGGGGGGCAATGGCAGGTGACATCCACTGCCTTGACTGAAAGCCTGGCAGAAAAGATACATTTTGCAGGCCCTGCAGAACTGAAGCAGATCCCACAGGACCCGAGGTAAGTCAGGCATATCTGGGACTAGGGACTACCAGAAGGTGTTGGGCTGCTAATCATAGAGCCCTGCAGAGCTCATATGGGAAGAGGCGGTCCCGAAGGTATGCTGTCCTTTGGCTGTATATGGCTTCGAAGGTAAGAATTAGTAAAAAAACTGGAAATAAAAGGGCAAATATTATATTGCCATTATATATATAGAGAGAGAGGGGAGAGTTATGGCTACTTCACCAAGTCAAGATGAAGAAAATTAAAATGATTATTTGGATGGAACATCTTCACTATGAAGATAGGCTTGCGAAACCCAGGGGTAAAATTCTAGCAGAAGCTCCTTTGCATATTAGGCCACACACCCCTGATGTAGCCAGTCCTCCAAGAGCTTACAAGGCTCTTTTTTGTAGGAGGATTGGCTACATCAGGGGTGTGTGGCCTAATATGCAAAGGAGCTCCTGCTAGAATTCCACCCCTGGCATAACCTTTTGAGTAAGGGTTCCCCCTTAAGAGGTGATACGATAAATATGGAAAAGATGACTAAAATAATCTGTTTTTCAAATCTCTTAAAGTAGTGGTTATCCAAGAAAACTGAATGTGATAAAGTTCAAATGAAAAACAAAGGGAAATTCTTCATGAATCATCGACTTATGAAAAATGTACTACTGAACGATGAGATGTCAACCACTCAGCTTATGCAGAATTAGATTTGCTAAGGGAAGATGTGTCTATTAATGATATCTCATGTAACTTCCCATTTTGAAAAGCAGCATCTCTGTTTCTGGCAAACCCATAGATATGGGGCGGGGGGGGGAGGCCACTCCATCCAAACCCTCCTTCCACTTGTATGGCCCCTGCTGGCAGGCCACTCTTCCCATGCTCTCGCAATCCCCGCTTTATCCACAGCGGCTGCTCTGGCACTCCCGCACTCCCTGCCGCTCTGATGGCTCCACCCCCCTCCATGATGCCTCCCTCTCCCTCCTTCCCACCCACCTGGTGAAGCTCCCCGGACTCTTTCAAGGCCACCCCCCTGCCAATCAGCTGATAGACAGGAAAAGCAGCATGGAAGCCAGCTGCTCCTCTGCCGGCTTTCCAGAGCTCTCAGCAAGTTCAGCGCTGGGGCAGCAGCAGAGGGAAGGGCCACGACCTGCTAAAAAAGTGCCCAACACCACCACCACAGCACTGAACTTGCTGGGAGTTCCAGAAAGCCAACAGAGGAGCTGCTGACCTCCGCTCCGCTTTTCACATTGATCAGCTGATCAGTGTGAGGGGAGGCAGCCTTGAAAGAGTCTGGGGAGATTCACTGGGTGGGGGAGAACCCACGGTGGGGGGCAGGGGCACCAGAGCAGGGGCCGTGAGAGTGGGGGGCCTCCACCTGAAATTTTATTCCCTGGGCCCCCTCCAACTAAAATTTTCTGGCTACAGGCCTGGTTTCTGGCTGTTTAATCCTGATGTGACTAGGCAGCAGAGTCTAATGAGGTGAGTGACTGGTAGGCATACTCTGCAGCCACTACAGAGCATTTGATGGGGGAGGGGGGGAAATCCCATCTTACTGGCATCCCTGAGAAAGTAGTAGATGAGGCAGTGAGCACCACAGAAGTGCACAGTGGCTGACAACCAAGTGGCCCCTTCTGATTGCAACAGCTTGGCAGTTGCATCCTTACATAGTCTTAGGTGAACCATTTCCTGCCTCCAGTAATCCTCACCACAGAGTATGCTGTAAATTCAGTCCTGAAATGGCTCTGTCACTATTACAAGCTTGCTCAGTGTATGAATTGACATTCTAGATGGTCCTTCAGTACACAAAAATGAGGGCAACAATATGGAGGGAAAGAAGTTTATGGAAAGAAACATTATGGAGAGAAACAGCCCTATAGGCTGTTGTTACAAGCCAGCAACATAAGCAGCCAAAATGGAACTTCCAGGAGTGACTGAAAAATACTAAAATGAACATGGCAGTAAATGGAGAGCTTATTTTACCAGCATTGTCAATCAGTAACATTTCTAAGCATTAAACTGACATAAAAATAATTGATAGGAAAGAAAAAGCATTCTACTCACACTTTGGCTGTTCCTCTGTTATTTAAAATGAATCTGATCTTCTGCTTCCTGCTGTGGAGATTACCTCTTGAATACTTAATACCAATTTGGTTACTTTTTAGGGAAAAGAAAAACAAACTTAAATACCACACACACAATTTATCTAATTGTATAACTCTAATGCAAAGCATGATTGTAAATGCAAGCAAGGAAGTGAAGGAAGAGAAAGAGAACATCCAGCAGATACTTCCCAATGTCATGCCGAGCTGCAAATAATTCCCAGGATAGCTGCTTTATAAAACAAAGTTTGATCAGCAAGGAAAAAATATTAAAAGTTAAACCCTATCATTAAAAAATAATTACAGTAGAATTATTCACTCTGGCATTTCATTTCAAAATCTGGTCTCAATCAACATGCTTTAATGAGATAAATGTTGGCTTTCAAAATTTTTATTCTTCCTAGGCTGAATATTATAAAACTGCTTTAACATGTTCAGCAATGTAGCACTAGAATGGTTGCAAGCTCTCCCATTGGTGCAGGGGTGGCCAAATTTGCTTAACATAAGAGCCACTTAGAATAAATGTCAGGTGTCTGAGAGCCACAAGACATGGTCAGATGTTTGAGAACTGCAAGACAGGAAGGAAAGTGTCATGAGCCCTAACGAGGAGGAGCTGGAAGGGTTAACAGACCTGGAAGAGTTGCCAGCCAGTTCCTCAGCTGAACAAACAGCAGCTGGCCCATCAATCACTCTCCAGGCACCAGTGTCAGCCGTTGACCGATCAATCTCTTCCAAGCTCTCCTCCGCCCATCTCAAGAGTTCGAAGCAGGCTCCGGAAAGAACTTTCAGAGCGAAGACATGAGGCACACCAATGCTTCAGATCTCTCAGCCCTGAGTTCTAGCAGAGTCACTGCCTCCCAGGGAGCAGGCTAATTGAGACTCCCATATAGCTCCCACCCAGGACCTGGTAACCTTGTGGAAGCAACAAGTCTATTCTCTGGCTTGCATCCACGCTCATTCCTGATCCTGACCTGCTTGATTTCCTTGGCACCCTGACCTTTTGGCTTTTGGACATTGACTTCTGATTCTGGTTTGTGATTCTGCATTGGTGACTAGGCTCCAGCTTGACTTCCTGGACTTGACCTTGGACTGGCTTTGGACTCCTGCCTGCCTGCACCCTGAGAACGTGACAGATTGCTTCCACCTACACACTCACTCCACAAGATGGATGAGGAGGCAAGTGGAGGCTCTGGGCAGCTAGCAGCCTTGCTCACACGGGTACAGCACCTCACTCAAATGGTGGCTCGCCCCACCCAGTGTCCGGTGCTTCCCCCAGAGAAGTTCACTGGGAAGGTGGAGGAGTTTCCTGCATTCCTGGCACAGTGCAAACTGTATATTGAATTCCGTGCCAGAGACTTCCCCAACAACAAGACCAAGGTATGCTTCATTGTCAGCTTCTTAAAGGGGCAGGCAGCTAAATGGGTTACCCCCTTGCTTCTAGCCTCATCGCCCCTGCTGACTGACTACCAAGGCTTTCTGGATCATATGGCAGTAGCCTTTGCTAACCCCCAGCAAGCAGCCACCGCCAATCGGAAGATCTGGGCCCTGAAGTACTCCAGTACTCCACCGAGTTCAAGCTTCTGACCCAAGACCTGTCCTGGAATGAGGCTGCCTTCATGGACCAGTATACGGAGGGTCTGGCTGACAAAGTCTACTGACCAGACACACTGCAGTAGACTGACCAGACACACTGCAAGGCCTAATCACGCTGTGTCTCCGCATCGATGGCTGCCTGGAAAGCCACCGCCAAGGGCGAAGCAGCTCCCGTCCCTCTCAGCTGCCCCACCGCCTAGTAACGGTGACAACCTTGATGCACACCAGTCCCAAGACTGACAACCCCGAGCCCATGCAACTCGGGGCTGCATGGCCACAGCTCACTCCTGAGGAAAAAGCATGGCGCTGCTCACAGAATCTCTGCCTGTACTGTGGAGGGGTGGGACACTTCTCCAGCTGCCCCGCCAAGCACACCCAGCCCAGTACTGTGCCACCACCACCAGTAAAAGACCAGCCCCAAGTCTGAGTGGACCCCCTGACTTGGAGCACCTAGCCGGATCCCCTGAACCCTACGTTACTGGCCAGGACCCATTCCTCGTACCGGTCACACTCAACTTGCCGGACGGGCGCTGGCTGTTTGTCTGCACCATGGTAGACTCTGGTGCCGCTCGCTGCTTCGTCAACATGGCCTTTGTGAAGCAACACCAGATCCCAGTGCAGGACAAAGACACCCCAACCCTGGTTGAAGCCATCGATGAGTGCCTCCTCTGCTCCAGTCTGGTGACCTAGGAGACCCACCTTGTCACGCTCCAGATCGAACACCATCACGAGCAAGTACAATTTGATGTTACTCACATGCCCCGCTTTCCCCTCATTCTGGGACTTTCCTGGCTCATAAAGCACAACCCCTTTGTGGACTGGGCACAGGGAAAGCTGAGCTTCAAGGACCCTTGTCCTCACCAGGCCCAGTCAGCCACCCTGGCCGCCACCGCCCTGGCTGCTGGTCCTCTACTTCCCCCAGCCTACACAGACTTTGCTGATGTCTTTGAGGAAAAGGGGGCCAACCAGCTCCCCCCACACCAGCCTTATGACTGTGCCATCAATTTGGTACCAGGAGCACCCCTGCCTATGGAGCGGCTCTAGCCCATGTCCAAAACAGAGCTAGCAGCCCTGCAGGACTTTCTCACCAAAAACCTGGAACGGGGTTTCATCCGGTCATCCACGTCCCCGCTGTCCGCCCCTGTTCTCTTTGTCAAGAAAAAAGGCGGTGAGCTCTGGCCCTGCAATGACTACCAAGCCCTGAACAAAATCACCATCCGGGACCGCTACCCTTTGCCACTGATCCAAGAACTACTGGATCGCCTTAAGGGGGCCCAAGCCTATACCAAGCTGGACCTCCGGGGCGCTTACAACTTGGTGCGGATCCGCACAGGAGACAAATGGAAGATGGCTTTCGGGACCCGCTATGGCTAGTACGAGTATCTCATGATGCCCTTCGGCCTGACCAACACCCCCGCTGTCTTCCAAAGGCTGATGTACAATATCTTCCGTGACTTGCTTGACCACTTTGTGATCATTTATTTAGATGACATTTTAATTTATTCCCAAAGCCCCGCCCAGCACGCAGGGCACGTCTGCCAGGTCCTGCAACACCTGCACAAGCTTGGTCTCTACGCCAAGCTAGAGAAGTGTGCCTTCGACTTAACAGCAGTCGAGTTCCTTGGCCATATCGTCTCTCCCCATGGGACTCGGATGGACCTGAACAAAGTCAAGGCGGTCCCAATCTGGCAGATGCTGCAGAACCGCAAGGACGTATAGCGGTTCCTTGGCTTTTCCAATTATTACTGCCAGTTCATCCCTGCCTATGCCGACGTAACTACGCCTCTGACCCAGCTCCTCCGACCCAAAGAGCCATTTCACTGGACTCCAGAGGCAGACCATGCCTTCACCACCCTGAAAACATGCTTCACCATCAAGCCACTCCTGCGTTACCCAGACCCGCAGCTGCCATTCACAGTAGAGACCGACGCCTCCAGCGTGGCCCTTGGCATAATGCTATCCCAGCGGGAGGACCCCTCCCAGCCGCTACAACCCTGCGCATACTACTCATGGCAGCTGACGTCCACAGAGCACAATTACACCATCTGGGAGCAGGAACTCCTGGCCATCAAGATCACCTTCAAGGTTTGGAAGCATCACCTTGAAGGGGCCCGCCACCCCGTCCAGGTCCTGACTGACCACCGGAACCTGGAGCATCTACAGACTGCTCGATGCCTCACCCAGCGTCAGATCTCGTGGTCCCTCTTCTTTTCCCAGTTTGACTTCTGGATCACCTACATCCTACAGAACCAGAACCAGAAAGCAGACACCCTCTCCCAAAAACCGGAGCACACTGTGCCTCTAACAGAGGAGACCACAATTGGGCTCATCCTTGCACCCTCAGTCTTCGCTGCAACCACGACTCACCCGACTTTGTCTGCAGACATCCAGGCCAGCCAGGCCCAAGACCCCTGGGCTCAGCAACGCCTCCTGGAAGTGCAACATGGCCCAGCTGAGGACCTCTCTACCTGCCAAGGTCTCCTTCTGCACTGTAGGCACCTATACGTGCCTCCGGGGCCCCTCCGGGCCGATGTGCTCCACCTGACCCATGATTTCCCTCCTGCGGGGCACTTCGGCCAACACAAGATCCTGCACCTGCTCACACAGGAGTTCTGGCGGCCTCGTGTCTGTGCCAATGTGGCCTGCTATGTCGGTTCCTGTGAGGTCTGCTGGCAGGCCAAGGATGTACTGGTCAAGCCCCCAGGGCTTTTGCATCCCCTACCCATGCCTGCAGGACCCTGGGACACCATCTCCCTGAACTTTATCACCGAGCTCCCCAGGTCCAAGGGGCACACTTGCATCCTGGTGATGGTGGACCTCTTCACCAAGATGGCTCACTTTGTTCCACGTCCCAAGCCTCCCACAGCTCCTGAAACAGCCCAGCTCTACCTCCAGCACGTCTTTCGCCTGCACGGGCTCCCTTGATCTCAGACCGGGGCCCCCAATTCACCTCCCGATTCTGGCAAGTCCTGCACTCCAGCTTAGGCACCCAGGTGCATTTGTCCTCAGCGTACCATCCCCAAATGGATGGGCAGACCCCACGCACCAACGCCACGCTGGAACAATAACTGCGTTGTTACACCAGCTACCAGCAGGATGACTGAGCTGCCTTGCTACCCCTAGTTGAGTTTGCCTACAACAACGCCGTACTTGCATCCACACAACAGACCCCATGTGCTGCCACCTATGGGTCACTTCTTCCACGCAGTCCTGTCCCTCACAGCAGTCCCTGCTGCTGATGCACAATTGCAGGAACTCCAGGCTCTCCAGGACTTCCTCCGAGAGCAGCTCCTACAGGCTAAAGAGGCCTACAAGACAGCTGCTGACCGAAAGCGACAGGTGGGGCCCCCACTGAAGCCTGGGGACCATGTCTGGCTCTCCACCCATTACCTGCGTCAGCCTGGCCGGTCTCACAAGCTGGACTCTTGCTTCGCAGGGCCTTACCTGATCATGGACCAAATCAACCCCATTGCTTTCTGGCTACAGCTGACGGCCACCCTCCACATCCACCCGGTCTTCCACCAGTCCCTCCTTGTTCCTGCTACACCACTGGATCCCATCCGACCGCCACCTCCAGCACCACTTCCTCCTATCCTGGTCGATGACGAGGAGGAATATGAGGTCCACCAGCTCCTGGACTCCCGAATCCACCGTGGGGACCTCCAGTACCTCATGGACTGGAAAGGCTATGGCCCCGAGGACCATTCATGGGAACCCATGGACAACCTACATGCCCCTGACCTCGTGCATCAGTTCCACATGCCTACCCTGACCGGACTGGCCCGTCTGTGTGGGGGGAGGTCCTGTGGGGGGGATAGTGTCATGAGCCCTGATGAGGAGTAGCTGGAAGGGTTAGCAGACCTGGAAGAATTGCCAGCCAGTTCCTCAGCTGAACAAACAGCAGCTGGCCCATCAATCACTTTCCAGGCACCAGTGTCAGCTGTTGACGATCAATCTCTTCCAAGCTCTCCTCCGCCCATCTCAAGAGTTCGAAGCAGGCTCCGGAAAGAACTTTCAGAGCGAAGACATGAGGCACGCCAATGCTTCAGATCTCTCAGCCCTGAGTTTTAGCAGAGTCACTGCCACCCAGGGAGCAGGCTGATTGAGACTCCCATATAGCTCCCACCCAGGACCTGGTAACCTTGTGGAAGCAGCAAGTCTATTCTCTGGTTTGCATCCACACTCCTTCCTGATCCTGACCTGCTTGATTTCTGATTTTGGTTTGTGGTTCTGCATTGGTGACTAGGCTCCAGCTTGACTTTCTGGACTTGACCTTGGACTGGCTTTGGACTCCTGCCTGCCTGCACCCTGAGAACATGACAGAGGGAGGAAGGAAGGAAGGAAGGAAGGAAGGAAGGAAGGAAGGAAGGAAGGAAGGAAGGAAGGAAGGAAGGAAGGAAGATGGGGAGGTAGAGGTAAAAAGAAAGCATTGGCTGGCTTGGCTTGGAGAAGTAATTTGGTTATTTTTGGGGGGTGGGCTTCAAGAGCCACACAATATGTGTGAAAAGAGCCACATGTGGCTTCTGAGCCACAGCTTGGCCACCCCTGCACTAGAGACTTGGGTGGTCTTCTCTCCCCACAAATTTTCTTCTCTTCAAGCTTCACCTTGACCAAACAATGACTTATACTGGTCTTAGATACTAGTGGCTCCACCTTTCAAGTGGTGAGAGCTAGAGGCCACAGAAAACAATGTTAAGGAACTTAAAGCACTCTTCAAGAGGGTTGCAGAAGTGGGGCCTAAAGATATCCTGGAATTACAACTGATTTTCAGATGATAGAGCAGTTCCTTGGAGAAAATGGCTGCTTTGCACAGAAAGGCATTATACCCCTCTGAGGTCCCACCCCTTCTGTAGTGGAAGATGCCCTGACTTGGATAGCCCAGACTAGCCCTGTCTTATCAGATCTCAAAAGCTAAACAAGGTCGGCACTGATCAGTATTCGGATGGACCTCCAAGGACTACCAGGTTCGTTAAGTGAAGGCAGGAAATAGCAGATTACCTGTGAATGTCTCTTGCCTTGAAAACTTTAGTGGGCCATCGTAAGTCATCTGTGACTTGACAGCAAAAAAAAGTGGAAGCCTCAGTAGATAGGATGGGAAGGCAGGAATGGAAACCTAGCCCCATGGAGGCTGAAAGTAACCTTGGTTTAACTTGTTTTTAAGCACTTTAAAGAACCAAAGAAACAGACAGACAAATCTTTTAAATAAATAAATGTAGAGACAGATTTCAGATTTCAGATTCCAAATTGTTGTGTTTCCAAATAGTGAAACTGGTACTGCAAGATGATGTTTTCTTTCCTACTTAGCTTCTGTGTGTGACTGAAGTATTTCACAATGCATATCTTTTAAGAAATGATTATGATAAGCAAGGCAACCTGTTAAATAACAAGATACCAATCTGGAGAGAGATATCCTTCTCTCTTAAAATTAAAAAGTGCTTGCAGATAGGCATGAAGATGGCCAAGCATGCTTTTGAAAACTAATCAGCTATCTGAAAGAGAAAGCCATCCAGAGGTAAGAAAAGAGCATTAAAAATGGTTGCCCACCAGTAGGCCAGGAACCAAAAGTTGCACAACATGGCAGCTGGATGGAAAGATAATCCTAGGGGTGCGGACATCCCTGCTTAGAGAAGATAACAGAACTGAAAAAGGAAGAAGTCAAGAAGGTATTTTGTATTCTTAGGTCATTGTGGTCTTTGCAATTTATTATCATGTTGAAACTGAAATTCAGAGGAGATGCACACTTTTAAAATCACACTGATAACATCAACACAGAGATGTCTCTGGCTTCCCCTGTCTTGTCTCCTGATGGTGTAAAATCTACTCAGTTGTTGATGTATGGTGAAAAGCTGTCAGATCTTTTGGACATCAGGTTTGGCTACCAAAGGCAATTGCAAACAAAAGAATAAGTGACACTGAGAAGCTGTAAAAAGTGTTAAGATCTGAGAAAAACTACATTTCTGACAGTGTACACCTACATCTGTCTTGTATCACCATGGCCTCTAATTAGACAACTTCTGAAACTTTTGAAAACAAAAGTTTCCAAAAACTATCGCAACACCCCTTTATCATTGGAAAAAGTGGGATGAGCATACACACCACACATGAGCATACATACCACAAACAGCTTTTCATTTCAAAGCTCCTCTTTTACCACATTATTGAGTATGCAGGTTTGGTCAGAGTCCCCACTATGTGTCCCATTTAACAATCACATGCAACTTTCAGCTTTCCTCAGTTCCTGTTCACGTGGCCCCAGATTTGTAATATAATTTATTTATTTATTTATTTATTTATTTGGTAACTTATATCCCGCCCTTCCCACAAGTGGCTCAGGGCGGCTTACAACAAACAATAAAACAATAAAATCAGAACAAAGTTATTACATTTAAAATCAGACATTTAAAACCTAAAAAACCTTAAAATATTTAACATTAGAACTATACAGTATAATCACAGAAATCTGTAATTGTGGTATGTGTAGAAAAGGAGCTTCAGCCTCCCCCAACATTTTGCTGACCTGAAACTATCCTAGTGAGGCAATATTTGGCCTTTTGGAAAATCTGTATGTGGGCTTCCCCAACAGGCCAAGTAGCACATAGTACAGATTGGGGAAATGACACAGAAGAAAGTGGAAGGCCCTTCTCCATATGCACCACAGCTGCATTTCAAATCACGAGCAAGAATTGAACCTTCAAGTCCAATGTGACTGGTAGAAACAAGACACAAGATGAAAACCTCAGACCAACTGTATATTCAAAAAATGTGTGAAGTCCATCCTTTGTTATCCAGTCAGGAGACAGTTCTAGAGATGCTCAGAATTGTATAACCAGAACTCCCGATCACTTTTCAGCCAGTATCATAATGCTCCTGTATAAATCGATGGTTCAGTCTCATTTGGAATACTGTGTACAATTCTGGTCACCACACCTCAAAAAGGATATTATAGCATTGGAAAAAGTGCAGAAAATGGCAATTAGAATGATTAAAGGTTTGGAACACTTTCCCTATGAAGAAAGGTTAAAACGCTTGTGGCTCTTTAGCTTGGAGAAACGTCGACTGCGGGGTGACATGATAGAGGTTTACAAGATTATGCGTGGGATGGAGAAGGTAGAGAAAGAAGTACTTTTCTCCCTTTCTCACAACGCAAGAACTCGTGGGCATTCAATGCAATTGCTGAGCAGTCAGGTTAAAATGGATAAAAGGAAGTACTTCTTAACCCAAAGGGTGATTAACATGTGGAATTCACTGCCACAGAAGGTGGCGGCTGCAAGCATAGCCACCTTTAAGAGGGGATTGGATAAAAATATGGAGCAGAGGTCCATCAGCAGCTATTAGCCACAATATGTATATATATGTGTGTGTGTGTGTATGTATACACACACACATATACTGGCCACTGTGTGACACAGAGTGTTGGACTGGATGGGCCATTGGCCTGATCCAACATGGCTTCTCTTATGTTCTTATGTTCCTTTGTAAATAACAACTGCATAGTGGAGGGCTGATTTGAATCTGGACAGGGAAAAGGTGAGTTAAACCCTTCCCTGCACCACCACTTTCCTAATTCTAAATAGCTCCTGAGAACTATCTGGTCGGTTAGCAATTACATATAGGCACTCTGTATGTTGTCTATTTCTTTCCACTAACAAGGCAAATAGCAACTACACTGTGCATTTTCAAGCTGGGAAAACAATGCAGGAAAGAAAAAGCTAAATGCCGTTTCCCTGCACTGTGGCCCCACTGGGGGCCCTTGAGGAGGAGGGGAGGAGAACAACAACAACAACTTGGCAGTGCTGAGCATGGTAACTTCTCTAATTTAAGAAAAAGATACTGAGAGTCAATATTTTGAGGAACAGTTTTTTTTTCTTTTATCAATAGGGCATTACTTTTCCTCTCTTTATTTTTACACTGAAGAACAAATGTGGCTAGATATACTAATTTTTGATATTCCTCCATATTACCTTTTTTACCATCTTGAGTTCTTACCGCTGCAGAGTGAAAGCTTCTCTCATTAAAAGGCTTCAATTGTCCTGCAGCAGTTTAAGACTTTCACTCTATTACAGTTCTTCCATTCTCTGCAGAGGTCAACAAATGGGCAGCATCCACCTCATCATCCTTATAAATGCATCATTTGAAGCATTTCAATTAAAGTTTCAGATCAGACCACTGTACAGAGCCCACTTTAACGAGGGAAAGTAATGACCTTACATAGCATGTTGTTTCAGGATACCATCAGTTTTAATTCTTCTTGATCTTAACTGTAACCCTTTGATACCTCTGGATCAAGAGTTCTCTTGAAGTGCTCCAAGCACATTGTAGGACTTTCAGGAAGTGTTGTGGGATATTTCATTCCTATTTGTCTCAGGGAAACTAGTCTGTCACCCATGAATTCTCCATGTACATTCAAATTACCAAAGATTAAAAGACTGCTGTAATCTCCCCCCACCCCTTTCCTAGTACATAATAGTAGATACCTGTTCATGCCCCTGAAGCAAATAAATCTAAGGAAAATTCCACAGTAAGATTATGGTAGCTTGTTTGATGTTTAGTACGCAAGCAGAATGATATTATGATTAGATGTGGCAAGCAAAAAAAGAGCATAGGAGAAACATATTTAATATGACATTTGGAAATGGAAATATGAATTTCACAGCCAGTCAGGAAAGTACCTTTGACCCAACTGAATCTTGTCAGCTGTGAATCCTGGTTTGGATTCTAACTCAAGGCTGTGGCTTGGAAAAGTGACCAATCACATGATTAATCTCAACATAAAACACCTCATTCCAGCATCCATCTTCTAAAGCATTAGGTATAGCTAACACTCACCACTCATCAACACATTCAAGTACCCAGCCTTGTGAATGTTTACTCAGAAGTATTTTCCAATAAGTGCAAAGCTCTTGGTCTTTTAATGACTGGTTTAAACATGTGCAGTGCTAAATTAACTCTCCCGGTGAACTCAGTGAGTCTTACAGGTACAAGAATCTTTCAGCTGTTACACAAAAACAATATGATTATATAACTATTAATTTACAATTATATAACAATAGTTATATTATTATATAACTATTAATTCACAATTATTATTATTATTAATAACAAACTACAATAGCATACTGAGTAATGGATCAGTGGTAGAACATCTGCTTTTCATGCAGAAGGTTTCAACATCTCTAGTTAAATGGATCAGACAGTAGGTGATGCAAAGGGCCTTTGCCTGAGACCCTGGAGAACCATTGTTAGGCAGAGTAGGCACTACTGATTTCGACAAACCAATGAAATAACTCAGTATAAGGGCAACTTCATGTTTATTAACCTTATCTCCAGCCCCATGTTGTAAACAGAGATCTGTCAGTGGAAGACAAATGCAGACCTTTCCCTTACTCCACCCCCCAAAAATCCTTTCCATCCCCCGAAAATGTGTTCCCCAGGGTCACAGGACCCTGTGGACTAAGTGCCATGTAGGTCAGGGGATTGCACTGAGGAAGGAGAAGGGGGTGAAGTCATCTCCTCTCACCTCTGCGCACCCACAGATCACTGGATCCAACTATCTGTGTTCAAATGCCAGTATTGCCTATGCATGCAGATTAAAGTTGCAAAACTTATCACAGGATGCCAAAAATTCAGAGGCCCTGCCACTGTTACTTTTGACATTACTTTTAGTTGCATGTATTCTGCTGTAGTAGCATTGTTCTCTCTTGCACCATTCAGTCACATAGGGTGATCTTCCTTTCACTTTTGCTCTAACAGCCTCAAGGTATGGAAGGTGAGGAGGAGGAGGAGATTGGATTTATACCCCACCCTTCACTTGTAGTCTCAGAGCAGTTTACAATCTCTTTTCCCTCCCCTTCCTCACAACAGGCACCCTATGAGGTAAGTGGGGCTGGAGAGCTATTTTGAGAACTGCTCTTGAGAGAACAGCCCTTTCAAGAACTGTAGACTGATCAAAGCCACCAAGTAATACACCATCTTACAGTTTGCAAAAATATATTACAAAGATTGTGTACAACACATAGTAAACAATACAATATTTATAGAATCATAGAGTTGGAAGGGACCTCTAGGGTCATATTGATAGAGTCCAGCAGTGCTAAGGCCTTTTAAAGTAACAGAAACCCCAAGGGAGCAAAAAAAACAACAAACCCGTTTCCAAATGAATAAATATAAGTCCAAACTTGGAAAATGTCCAACTGAAATTCACAAGGTACGTGCTCCTAGAGAACGTAGCTTCAAATAAAGGCCTGTGTTCTTTAAGCAAATGCATGCTGCATCTTGAAGGTGCCCTCTTGTCTTGTCTTCTCCAAGCACCATATTCTCCCATTCATGCTGAAGAAGACAAATGATAGATATGACGGATATCAGATGTACTCTTACTTATGACGGATATCATATCTAGATGTATTCTTACTTACCTCTGCTCCAGTTCTAAAATTAAATTAAAAGAAGTGTACACATTCACTCAAAAACATGTAAATTATAAGGCAAGACTGCCACCATAACCTCTGTGTCATGTGAGTGCCATTTGACTCTGACATTTCATGCTTGCTTACAACTTAAGCTCTTCGTAGCCACAGTTTCCCCTAATGTCTTTAGATTTTTCCCCCAAAATTGGCAATGCTGTCACATCCATTCCTTCAAATGGACAGTCCATGTCATTGCTTTTGACATGTAACCAAATTCTTGTTATACATTTATCAAGTGCTGACCCCCATGTTCAGTGTTGCTAGAGAGGAAGCAAATTGGGGCTAAAAGAACAAGAGAGGGTGCAGCTGCTGGGAGCCCAAGCAGTGAGCAAGCACAAACCATCAGAATGCACAGAATCTGTACTACACACCAGGCGTGGGAGTTATCACAGCCACTGCAGTTTATAATTTCCATGTTGTTTTTAAGAGCATGGGTGAAATTGTTTCTTGATTTTCCTTTTAAACGGAAGGTTTTATTTTATTTTAGGATTTCCTTGTGTATATTAAAAAAAATGAGGGGGGGGGAATCACTGAATACATGAGACCCTATTTTTGGTGTGGTAAAAAATTGTTTATTTTTCTTCTCCTTTCACAGAAATGCAACAGCACAACAATCCTGTGCAATATGAAAATATAAATTTAAAAAAAACTCTTCCAAATTAGCCCCCCGTGGACCAACTTTTCCTTATACATCGGGTTGATTTTGAAAGGATTTATCTTTATTCTTGCACTATTACATGATTTTTCTGTTATGTACAATAAAATAACTGTTCAAATAAACACTTTATAAAAGAAACATCCTTTGTCATCTCCACCTAGTTTTCTTTCTCACTCCTGCTACCAGGATCTCCCTCCTCAGATACCAGTTCCTACATTAACTTTATCAAATATGCATGTGTTTGTAGGTTGATTGTACTAAGCAGGAACTTTGAAACCTCATAATTTTATGAATTTAGAGATTTTCATCAAACTACTAAAAGCTCCAGGAACATTTGTGAAAATTTAACAGAATGCTTAAAAAGAAAAAAAACACCCCAGACAAAATTTGGGACTTTCAGGAGCAAGGCAATTTTTAAAACTTGTGTGCCTTGGCCATTTTACACCTGCCTTTTATGAAATCTGGCCAAATTGCATCCATGCACAGGAGCATTCTTTGTGCCAAATTTCAAACTGATGGGACACATCATATTGATTTTGTGATGAATAAAATTTTTATGCATTGTAACAGTGGAAAGTTGAAAAACCAATGTACTTCAAGTACTCTTGCAGCTGTATAATCTTTTCACACTATTATTCTCTGTGTAAATGCTCATCTCTGAATGTAGGTGACAAAGGCATTTAGATGTAATAATTCCCAGTATCATTTATTCTTCAAGTTTTCATCTGCATAGCAGGAAGAGTTTATCTGAAGAAGTATCTGAAGATGGTACTTGTGGAGAATTCAAAAAGCCTCAGCAGCTGCTATAGGTCATCTGACATATGTAGGTATCACTGTTGCCACATTATGAAATGGTTTGTCTTTCATTCTACCTATAATGCCAAGGGCATTATGGCTCACTTTTCTCATAAGAGGCACAGTTTTTATGGACAGTTGGTAATGCTGATTTTTTTAAAAAAAAATAGCAAATGAAAAATAGTTTAATGCAAGTACACAAAATATATTCCATCTGACAAGAAGAACTGGCTATGAACACTTCAGGAATGTTCTTACGTGGCCATACAGTAATAAGCAATGCCAGAGGTTTTTCAAGTGACCAGTAAGGAAAATGGAAAGTTGTTCAAGTCCTCTCCAAATATATTTAAAGGCTTTACTATCTTACAAATAGGGAGTTAAAGAAGGCTTCCCTAGGAAAGGACATGATTTTGTATGTGACTTTTACTCACAATTCTTCCCACATGCAAACTGCTGTATCTGTGTGCATTTCCATTATGCCATTCACCTACCATCTGCTCAGAGGGGGGCCCAGAACTTTGGGATCATCTTGGATACACCAAATGAGCACATTTAAGTTTGGGGGACACCTCCATGCACCAACAACCTTAAAAGATTTCAGATGGAAGCACTCATTCTGGTCCTTGGACATGTAATATGAGGTGTCAATGAGATGGTAGGGAACTGGAGTGATAGCATAGATTGTATTATTTCAGACCACAGGTGGAGGATATCATTATGGAATGCTCCTCTATGTTAAAATAAGTTTCCTGCAAGTAGAAAACTAGTACAGCAAACAAAACAAAAAGTTAGAATCTTTTTTCCTGCTGTGTTCATTTTCTATTTGCATGGAGTTGTTTTGTAATGTGAAGTTACACTCAAACCTGGAACCCACTGCCCAAGTCTGACATGATGCAGTCCATCCTTCCACCTCATTCTCTTGCATGCATGCATCATGCTTTATGTAGTGTGTTTGCCACATATAGGCTGGGTCCAGACAGGCAGTTTAAGTCAACACAGGGACGGCATGCAGATGGATTAAAAAATCAAGTTCAAATGCACATATACTCACCCTGTCCTCCGGTGTCTCTGAAGCGGCTCAAAAAGCTACCACAATTCTTCTGCCACAAGCCATCTGCCTTTCCAGGGGTGCGGTCACATGTCACATTAAAAGCGTGTGTGTAGCGCTCAAATTTGAACAGCTGAATATTGATTCGATGCAGGGCCATTCAGACGAGCATCCAAAAATGCGACTCATTCTGTTGTTGAGCATTCAGACATCCAATACTATCACGCTCTTTTCTTGCAGCATGCGTGATCAGGTGGTGATTTCTGGGAGGGGGGGGGGGTCCATTGAACATGTGCCCAACTGTTTGGAGGTGGGAAATCAAACGTTACTTCAGAGGGGGGGGGGAGTTTCCAGAAATCCTCCACATTGAAAAAAAGAGATTTTTTTTCCTGTTCTAAATAGTGGGATAACGTTCCCCCCCCCCCTTTGATCCTGTGTTGATTGGAGAAGCAGAAGCGTCACCTCAGATTCCTGGATGATCTGGCAATGTGCATGTCTGCTGGGGCTTATTTTTTAAAAAAAGGTGAGAGGCAGTATCACGTGTGAGCTATCCAAACAGGAAAAAGCTGATCTTGTGCAGCTTTTTTGAAAAAGGGCCGGACTTTCTGTGCTGTCAAATTAATGCGCCATTGAGGCGTAGCAAGCCGGGATGACCCTGGATGATCCTCGATTGCCAGATGTGGATGTCTGAACGAACACATTTAATCCGTCAGCGAGACGGAGCTGTGTCGCCACTAATGGTACGTCTGCAACACCCCAGGTGTCTGAATGTGGGAGCATGCAAGCGAGGCAGTTTGGTGATGTGAACCTACCAGGCCGCCCCAAGCCACTTTAGCTTTAAAAAAAAAAAACATAGCCACTGAGTGTATGAGCGCATATGCACATTAGTGCATATGCTCATGACCACTAAAATATATGGGGGAAAAGAAACCCAAACCATGCTAAGGGGATGGTGAGCAACAGCTATTTGACCACACCAAAGCGCCCCACCCAGGATATGGATGACTCACGCAGGAGCATCTGACCAGAAATAATCTACTCCATTCTGAACTGGCCCAATTTAGGATGCCTCCTGTGCACCCAAAGCTGCCAGTCTGGACCCAGCCATGTACTAGTATTTACTATGGTGAATATGTGGTGCATAAAGCAGTAGTGCACACTTTCACACATACTGAGGTGAATATATGTAACAGACAGCTAACTGCTGATGCATTCTACCACTTTGGAAACCTTGAAACTTCTGGGACAGTATCCGGCCGGCCAGCCATCAGCAGATACAGTTGGATGTCATCTGCATACTGATGGAAACCCAGCCCAAAACTCTGCATCAGCTGGGTGAGGGGGTGCATATAAGATGTATGTTAGTTATAGCAACTACATCCAAAATTAGAGAGGGACCCAACCAGCTAAGGGGGCTCGGTTGGGTAAGGGGGCAGGGTCCTTACTACTAACTTCCATACATTATCTCAAAAAACTTTCCTTCTAGGACTGCCATGCCAGGAATCACCAGATGTGTGAGACTCGTCCAGTCAACAGGTCTTTTCACGTGAAGTTTCCCCCCATCATTTGGGTGCTGAACTGCAGTAGTTTTTTTACAAGCTTCCTCACATGATATCATATTCCATTTATTGTCTTTCCATTGTCTCCTTGTCATTTCTCTGTGTTTTCTCAAACCACCTTTAATCTTATTTGAGAAAGCATGATGATGGAAACACTGAAGGATAACAAATGGGAAATGATGCTGCAAAGTAGCTCAGAGTAAAACCACTGCACTGCAGTTAAGCACCCAGTGGTAAACCTCCATGTGAAAAGACCCAACTCTAACATGTCTCACTTCCCAGCCACCAATCCATTACAATCATCAGTGTCAGAAGACACCCAGCCTGTTAACTACTTTTTAAAATAGTAAATAAATCAATGGAAACCACAGCAAGATGCTCCTACAATACAGGCAGGGATAATACTACGTCCTCTTCTACATTGTTGTGGGTTGTACATCAGCTCAAGAGTCAGGCCATTAATAATATTTAAGACTGGGATAAATAAAACAAATCTTAGAAATGCTTGTGTAATCTATATCCATCCACTTTGCCCACTTGAAATCCACCAACTACTTTTCCATTTTCAGTCAGTTATAAGAATATACTTTTCATTTTTGCACCTTGTCCCTGAAAAACATAGTTCAACCATTTTCATCATAAATACAGAAGACTGAATCAGGAATGTTTAACCAGTCTGTCTTCCAGCATCATTACAAGTGTTCTTCAAAGTTCAAGGAACAGAAGCAAGAAGTTACAATAGATTGAAAATGTAAACATATCAGTTTTGAATGTGACAACTGTGAAGGATTTGCTGTTTTCCTGACTGAGAATGGGACATGGGGCCATTCAAAGAGAAAGACAAAGCATTCTCTCTTGAGCTTTTAATCTTAAAATCTAACAACCAGACAAACTTCATTATCAGCAATTTTTCTCATGCTTTTCAAGCTACTACAACTGTGTAAACTACATACAGTCTCTATGTAGATGTGATGCAAAGCACCCTAATTCCCCTCAAGGGTTATTAGCAGGCCCATTCCAGCTTGCAGGTGTCCATAGTTTGGGCCTTCCTGCAGTCACCATCCTTATCTCTTTCAAGGCCAGACTCAAGAATGTGGTGACTGGTTAATCATGAGCAGGGCTTTTTTTTGTAGCAGGAACTCCTTTGCATATTAGGCCACACACCCCTGATGTAACCAATCCTCTGAGCTTACAGGGCTTTAGTTCAGGGCCTACTGTGAGCTCCAGGAGGATTGGCTACATCAGAGGGGTGTGGCCTAATATAAAAGGAGTTCCCGCTACAAAAAAAGCCCTGATCATGACAGTTTGTGGTTAGTTGTATAACTAGATGGGAGGGGGATTAGGAGTGGATGCTTGCATCTTCTGGAAAGTTCCATCAAGGGAAATTTCTGATTGGGTCGGAGAAACCAGAAGGATATAAGCCAGAGGGAAACTATGCTAACTTTATGCTTGTGCCATGCTAGTATGCTTTGATATGTTATGCTACATCATGATGGACCACTATGTATAGAATGCTTTAGGCTACAGCTTGGGCTGTTGTGCTGCAAGAAGATGTGCCATCTAAACGCAGATACTAAATGCATCAGATAGAAAGTGAGAGTCTTTTTATTTCTCTGTTGCTAACCTATAGCGACTGTACTGCATAATTATATCCTTTTTAAAAGCTGTTCAATAAACCTTTATATATAGTTTACAAGGGTCTGCTTTATTTATGTGCATTCAGTCTCAAGGACCCACAGGGCTAGCTGCTGCTTAAAGGAGTGGTGACCTAGGGAGACTCAGGCTTCTGTCTCTGACATGGTGGCAGCTTAAGGGGATTGAGGCTTTAGTGCACAAGTAAATCTTAAGGCTGAAGGGCTGCCTTAAGGCATTAAGAACAGTTGTGAGCTAGCAACATGACACAGACTGGACTATGCCATATCCCTGGGTAACAGAAGAGCACTGAACATGCCTGCTGTATAGGAACTGCAGGTACATTTACACTACACTAGATAAAGCATTTTATATCTGGCTATTCTTACACAGTAAAAATCTGAATCTAAAACACATTATTTAGTGTAGTGTGAATGCAATCCAGCCTTTCATCAAGCATAGTGGTGGGTCAACGGGAAACACTTGTACTTGGGTCCCACTGGCCAGGCAGCCATATTCTAATATGTTTATGAGCTGTAAAGTCTCCAGGGCCATAAGACACACATCCCTGTGGAGATGCAATCTTCTTCCTCCTACGGTGCCAAAGACATTTTAACATGCCAGAAATGTAATCAGTGACACTTTAATTACTTTGCTCCTTTACAATGCCAGCTCTTGTCCTGGCTGCTGCACCCTTTATGTAGGATGAAGCCAGGGAGAGATGGTCTGCCTGCATCAGATGGGTAACTTTTCTTCTGGCTTCCCTCTGGGCAGGAATGTTGCCTTCTTGAGTATCTAAGAGGTACTCCCTGGTACTTCCTAGCCTACAGGTTTTCAGGACAACCAACTGCTTCCTTATCCTTTTCAGTGAGGCCTTTTATCCCTCTTCTCCTGGTCACTCCCAGTTCCTGCTTCCTTGCTTCTGTTCCTGATTAGGCCCTTTCTCTCGGGGAGTCTTTGACCCCCAATGGACAAGTGGCTCCATATGGAGGTATTGCTGGTTGGCCTTCCTCCTGGATGCTCCTCTCTTGCTCTTGCACCATTGCACTCTAAACCTATATCAGAAGGCATTGTGGATAATGCATTACCATGTAAAAAGCATGGTGAGAAACTGACCTAGTCCTCAATTCACCCATTGAAACTAGAGAGAGAAAAATAAACATTTTCAAAGTCTGTTAAGTTTTGTGCTTATGTGGAGCTTGGGTATTGAGAAGAAACTTCCCAATGCTCATAATGTCTTCATTTCCAATTGGCCTATTTATCCCCTCCATTAAGCCATCTTTAAGCCAGAGTAATGCCATTGATTTAGAACCTCATTACTGAGTGGATAATGAGGCCCAGTCCTGAATCATTATGCTTTTCCATTTCCACTCATTTAACAGTGTCCCTCCCTAAAATTAGTTTCTTTTCTCCAAACCATTTTTTAAAAAAGAGATCAGTACCATAAATTGCACTCTCCAAAAGAATATATATGATATATAAGGTGTGACCTGAACACAGAGGGTTTTTTAATGAATAGTGACCTTAATATTTCATTTTGCTAATGAAGCAAGGTATGAATGCAGAAGTACTATTCTACAACATCCAGTTCAGACATACAGAATGTAATTCACAAAACTTGCCTTTAATGTTTTTCCCCTTTAAAAAGTATAAATAATTAATGCTGCATTTAAAAACATATAAAATGTTTTATTTCTTGATCACCGAAATTGACTATAAAACAAAGATTTCTTTCTTCCTTTCCTTTTCCCTCCCATTTAGTTTGAGTACAGTTACTGTAGTAAATATTCCTCTTCTACTGTTGGCCTTCACTCATGTATTTATTACTGCCAATTAGTTTCTAAAGTCACTGGCTTACAAAGTGCTACTCTCCCCTCTTCTTCTTATACTCTCTCACACACAAACCCCAGAGAAAAAACTGTAATTGGATGTCTGAACATCACAGAGTTGGTGTTCAGACACAGAGTTGTTAGACTTTTTTTTCTTTTTAACATCGACTTAGTTCAGCTTTGAAAAACCTCAGGCTTAGAAACTCGAGAAGCGGCTGTCTGTTGCTGTGTTTTTTCCACATCCTGTTGAGTATTAAGTAGTTATTTAAAAACGGAGCTGTTATACTCAGTGACTGACTTAAAGTGCTCGATATAGTTTACAAGACGATTAATTAAATGAGAGCACGGCATGGGATGCACATGTATTTCCATAATCATTCACATTGGCCTATAGTTGCCCTTTAATTTTCATACTAATTAAAGTAACACACATTGAGTTGCAAATTGTTGATGGCTGCATTTCTCAATAGATGTTAACACTGATGTAAGCTGAATGGTGAATTTAAACAAAAAAAAAAGAACTGAGTGCAGTGGGTTGGGGGTCCAGTTTGTGCAATCGCCCTGCCTCAAGGTCTGCATAACTCGTGACCCATCAAGTCAGCTGCAGCTTTTCATTGTGGCCTATAAGATGCTCACCAGTCCGCACACCTTGCTTCCTCAAATCCAGCAGACCAGAATGAGAGGTTTCCAAACCCTTTGGTGGGGATGTGTTTTACACATTGCTGAGACTGTGTTTGACTTAGTGAGTCACGTAGTGTGGAGGAAACCCCTTACAGATTCTCCAAGATGTTTTGAATAAAAAATGGACATGCCCAGTTCTCACTAGGACCATTGCTGAAGAAAATACCCTCGCATTGCTAAATACAGCACTGTGCCTGATGTACACTGCATCTTTTACTCTACAATAATCTGTTCTTCACATATTAAAAGCCAAAAAGATATTTGCCCATCCTAGTTTCCCTCTGCATCATTAGAGCAGGGAGTGCTTCTGAAGACCACAGGAGGTGCAAGGGTTATCCAAGCATTATGTATTCAAGGAGCATTTATTTGGGAATAGCAGCCCTCATCACAGGAAGATGCTTGGCTTGGGACCTCTCAAGCTTTTGTAATTGTCCCTCATTTTGTGACTGGCCCTACCTACCCTGGCAGCCTTTTGGTGGTTATGCACACTATCCTTTCTCAAAAACCCCTACAGTATCTAAGTGCTCAACAAGGTTGGAGACCCATGGCCTAGCTATATTATATGCCCCTTTTCTGTCCTTCCATTCTTATCATCAGTGATGCTCATTGATACATGCTATTTTGTTCTCTTTCCTATTTTCGAGTAAATGGGGATCATTCCATGAATCTCCAGCAGAAGAGATCCATGTGCACTGCCCATCCAGATGTTCATACAGGTGTGCTTATCTGTCTTGTGATGCCAATGTGAGGTCTGTTTAACTGCCTGTCTTTTGAAACAAATTAGGATGCTTATATATATAAGCATTGTAATCAACATTTCTCCACTCAGTACAGACTCAAAGGGGCTTACAATATTGAAAACAACAGAAAACCATCAAATAGCACAAATATTTTAATCCACATTACTGAAAAACAAATTTGTCAGTCATCAGCAGCCCAGAGCAATGGTGGAGAAAGAACCACAACAAATCTGACAAGGTGCAGACTAGAGTTCATTTTTAAAACTGTAGCAGAGATGGTGGTGAAGAAACAATATTTCTCTGCCCCCACTATACCTTCACAGTGTAGACCTGTGTAACTCTTCCTTGTGGTCAGGCACTACTGGGCTTTGGCCTATTGGGGGAGGTGGTAATCATTTTTGCTCAACACTTCGTGGATAAAATCTCTTACATCTGTTTTGACTTGAACTCTATATTAGCAGTGACAGGTTGGATGGTCCCCATATGCTGACTTGTCCAATTGTGTGGGTCATACCTTTCAGCTTGTTCAGTCTGAGGATGTGGATTTGATTCTTGGAACTTTGAAACCTACCACCTTGCTCCTCCTGGCTGCTTAATTTTGCCAGGGTGGGGCTGGTAGACAGGGTTCAAAAGGCAATAAATGCCTCCCTGAGGTGGGGTGTTGTTGCTCCTGTCTTGAAGTGGGTAGTAGAGTATAGGGTTGCCAAGTCCTCTTCATCCCCCAGCAGGGGACAGTCGTGTGTGCGCCGCATGACAAAATGACATCATCCAGAAGTGACGCCATCAAAATGTAAGCCAAAATGGCCTCAAAACGAGGTTGGGAAATTGTCAGGTGGGCACCTGGCTTAATCAGGATCTTTTACCTGTGTATACAGGATTCCACGTCCAGAAATTAATGCTTAAAATATTAGGGACTCTAATTAAGTAAAACAATTAAAATTTATTCCAGAAAATATAGGCTTACGTACAAGATAAAATACTCATAAAATCATACATACAATCCTAAGAAAGAGAGAGAGAGAGAGAGAGAGACAACACATGGGTAGACAAACAGGGTGATAATTACCGATCGTAGTCTTCAAGGAAGGCTCCAATGGCGACGAAAGAGGACGGGGGGAATGGGACCCTCAACTGGCCAAGAATTGGGGATGGATCTAGACAGCGGAGATAGAGTACTGCTAGATTCACACCTGAGTGGAGCTGGGTCAGAGGTTAAATAGACTACCTTGGACCCTCTGGGGATGGGAGGTACGAGGGAGGAGAAAGGGGAGGTACTGCAGTGACCATAAGGGCTGGACTTCTGCAGTAGCCAATAGTAAGTTGATTGGTGGCACCTAATTGGGTACCAATAACTGACCAATGAACAAGCTTGAGTCCGGGTTACCTGATTGGCTGTACAGATAACCATGGGCCAAGGGGGAGGCTCCAGGATGACAGTTGAGGAGAAGAATAGGAGAAATTACTGGGAGGAAGGGTGCTTAGGATTATTAAACTTATCTAAAAAGGTGACAATAGATGGACAAATTATTGCCTAGATAACACCCGATTTGCACAAAGGAACTTGGCTCTGGCTGAAGATAGTCTTCCTCTTTGGTGTAGTGGTTTAGTAGCCGGTTTGGTGTAGTGGTTAAGTGTGCGGACTCTTATCTGGGAGAACCGGGTTTGATTCCCCACTCCTCCACTTGCACCTGCTGGAATGGCCTTGGGTCAGCCATAGCTCTGGCAGAGGTTGTCCTTGAAAGGGCAGCTGCTGTGAGAGCCCTCTCCAGCCCCACCCACCTCACAGGGTGACTGTTGTGGGGGAGGAAGGTAAAGGAGATTGTGAGCCGCTCTGAGACTCTTCGGAGTGGAGGGTGGGATATAAATCCAATATCTCCTTCTTCTTCTTCTTCTCTTCTTCAGTTTTCTCTTGGCACTAGCCTTTGTCCTGGGTTCCGCTGGACAAATGCTTGGGTGGTTCAGCAGGGTCCACGCCTGGATAAGCTTGATGGCCCCATGGGTGGGTAACATCTGCTGCATACGTGTGCCTCCTGCTATGCTGAAATGGAGTCTTGGCACTGCTGGAAGATAGCTGGTATTAGGCTCCCAAAGTGGATTCTATGGTCAGGGCTGAAAACCGCATGGCCTGGATAGCTCCTAATGGTGCACTTTCTTCCGCTCCAAGATAGAGATGGTGTTCGCCTGAAGCAACTGGAAACCATCCGTTCTCCTTGCTGGCGCTCTTCCAGGGACACGGAGCGCTGCTTTAGCATTGTGGCTGTTAGTACTCATAAGTCCTTTCCAGTCTGGTAGGCAAACCCACGTCCTTATGGCAGATGTGTGAGAGCTCTGTTTCCAGGCACTCTAGCAACCAGACGGGTGACTACGATGTTCTGGAAATTAGGGCATTTTCTTACAAAAACGGCAGTGCCCATGCAGGATCGCTCTAGGCGTTTCCAGGGAAACTCTATGGTTTTCCCAGACGCTCTAGCTATTTGGGAGGTTAAAACTCTATGGTACCTATTGTACAATAGTTTTACCTCCCAAATGGCTAGAGCGTCCAGGAAAACCATAGAGTTTTCCTGGAAACGCCTACAGCGACCCCGAAAGGCGCCACCATTTTGATGGCATTGCTTCCCGGTGACATCATCGCACCAGCAACGCGGGGGGAGGTTCCCTCCACCAGCCCAATGTGGGTCGGCAAGTTGAGAACCTCCCAGGCGGGAGATTCCCCGCCCGGACCAGGTGGTTGGCAGTCCTAGTAGAGTATCCACTCCTCACGAAACCTACCCTGGACTCAAGAGAGTTGAATAACTTCCAGTCTTAAATGTACCATTCTTGAGTATGATGACTGAATGAGTGGCAGCTAGGTAACTTCAGAGATTCCTTATTGAAATGGATTGTTTGGAGCCTTTCCTATTTAGTTTCAGGCCTAGCTATGGAACTGAAACAGCCTTGGTGGGTGACTTGAGCCAGGAGACAGAAAAGGGGAGCACAATCCTGTTAATTCTTCTGGATCTCTCAGCAGCTTTTGATACAATCAATCACAGTATCCTTCTGGACTGCCTTCTGGGGTTGGAACAGCCAAAGCTGTGAGCAGCAAAGATCTTGCCTCTGTGGTGCATACCCTGGAAACAGTAGATGAGACTACTGCAGTGTAGTCAATGCTGAGCTTACCTTAAAGACTGTCTAGAAGCTACAGTTGGTACAGAATGTGGTGGCCAGAACACTAACTGAAGTGGATCAGAGGGACCATATCACTCCAGTCTTTTTCCATCTATACTGGCTTCCAGTTTGAGTCTGGACCTAGTTCAAGGTGAGTGAAGACTTTTGTTTGTTTGTTTAGCATAATAACTCTTATTAGCCCTCCTCCCTGCTTGTGTGTTTTTATGTGCTGAGATGTTTATATTACATTTTATTCAATTGTTTTAAATATTTTATATATACTTGTATTTTAAATGCTTTTTAATGTTTAAATATTTAAATGTTCATTGACTTGGGGGCCCTGAATTGGGTGGAAAGATGGCATAGAAACATTTTAAATGAAGAAATAAAAGACAAATGTTCAGTCATTTCTTTATCGTCAATTCTTTGTAGAAGAAAGGTGCATTGTGAATTTGGTAAACTGTTCCAACATCACATATGAACCATTCTTTGCCTTCTTCCTAGGTCAAAGTCTAAGAATAACTATTTGGAACCTATAATGTGAACAGCAGCATTTTGAGATCACATGATAGTATGGGAAGGTACTGACTAGAATTTTTACTAAGGAAATATAGCAAACCATTATACACAATCTTTCTATTATCTCCTCAGATGTTGGAATGTTGTTCATGCCACAGCTCTTGACAGGAACTTCTCCATCTCCTTCAAATGGACAAGAAGGTAATGAGCATATGGCACAGGATATTCAATAAGAACCATAACTTTGGTCTTCAGCATGAGAAATACTTCTAAATGCTGTTAGTATCATGATAGTTTCAGAGAGTAGCTATGCTGGTCTTTAGTAGAAGAGCAAGATTTCAGATTTTCAGTAGTATGTAAAGACCAACAAGTTTTGGAGGGTATAAGTTTTTAAGAATCAAAGCTTGCTTCATCAGATACAAAAACGCAAAGGGAACCTTGACTCTCAAAAACTTACACACCACCCCCACAAATCTCTAAGCTTATCCTCCACACACACAAATCTTGTTGTTCTCTAAGGTGGCAACAGACCATCTCATTAAAGATATCTTTGGCCTTTTCTGTATGCAAAACACACCTTCATGAAAACTTCTCTACAGATTGTCTACCCTTACTATAACAGTAACTAGTTTGATTGGCCAGGTAGGCCTCAGGCCATCAAACATTAGACAACATCAGTGTTCCCTCTAAGCTGAGTTAGCATGAGCTACCTCACAGATTTTTAGCCTCCAGCTCATACATTTTTGTCTTAACTCAGGAAGGATGACCCCAGAGCACACTAATTTATGCAGTAGCTCACAGCTTTAATGCCAGTAACTCACAAAGTAGAATTTTTGCTCACAAGACCCTGTAGCTTAGAGGGAACATTGGTCAACATGTCTCAGTTAAGTACTGGACCAAGAAAGTACCTGGGCTGATCCCTAGAAGTCCAAAGATGCAGTTAATTTCAGTAATTTGCCTTAAAGAAACGTCTATTTTTTAAAAACAGAACTTCATGCTGAAGAAACAAAATAAAATATCCTGCCATACGTTAAACAAGCATATACTACCCTTTGCTTACTTCCCAAGTGCTGGGGCAGGAGATATTATTTTCTTGTATCAGGTAAGCAGAATTTATTTTCTCTATGTCTGAATGACCAAGCTAGATCCACCTCAGAACTGAATACTCTACATCAGGGGTGGCCGACGGTAGCTCTCCAGATGTTTTTTGCCTACAACTCCCATCAGCCCCAGCCATCAGCTGATGGGAGTTGTAGGCAAAAAACATCTGGAGAGATACCGTTGGCCACCCCTGCTCTACATACACCTTTAATTAACCCCTTTGTTATTATTCTGTCATGTAATATGTTTAGTTTTCCGTATCCTGTGGAGTAATGTTTTCTGGGACAAGCAACTTGCTGACATCAAAATACTTTACCATTCAGTTAATACACTAGTGTCCATTTGGTGGTTATGGCCCTTAGTTGATGGTTGTGATGCTCTCCTAAGGTTATTATTAATTTCATTTATATCCCGCCCTCCCCCACCTTGGCAGGCTCAGGGCGGCTAACAACATTCCATAAAAACATACAGTAATAAATAAAGCATTAGATTTATAATATAGAACAATAAAACATTAAAACATTAAATTAAAACCAGTCTAGTAGATACAATTATACTGCGGTATAGATCTTTAGACCGCATTGGCGGAGCTTTGATTACCATTTTTCTTAGCAGTCCGAATATGCTGATTTAAAAAGGGTGGTCTTGCAGGCCCTGCGGAACTGTTCAAGGTTCCGCAGGGCCCGCACCTCCTCAGGGAGTCGGTTCCATAGGGTAGGGGCCGCGATCGAAAAGGCCCGTGCTCTGGTGCTCTGATATTTAATTTCCTTCGGCACAGGGATATTGATTAGGTTTTTCCCCGTTGACCTCAGTGCTCTCTGGGGTTCATATGGGGAAAGACGGTCCCTCAGGTAGGCAGGTCCTCGGCCATATAAGGCTTTAAAGGTAACGACCAACACTTTGTACTGGACCCGGTATATAATCGGCAGCCAGTGCAGTTCACGTAGCCCCGGCCGTATATGTTCCCGTTTCGGGAGTCCCAACAACAGCCTGGCCGCCGCGTTCTGCACTAGCTGCAATTTCCGGGTCCGGCACAGAGGTAGCCCCAAGTAGAGGGCATTACAGTAGTCTAGTCTTGAGGTGAGGTTAAACTAGGCTTGCCAGTCCCCAGTTCCAGATGAAGGATCCCCCAGTTTTGCAGGCACCTTTCCACTGCCAGTCATCTGGCCAGGGCTGGATTACCAAGTAGGCCAAGTAGGCACTGGCCTATGGGCCCCCATGCATTTAGGGGCCTCAGGCTGGCTTCCCCCCCTCCTCCAGTTTCCCACATTTGCAGCCCTCACAGCCTGCAACTGAGCTGCTCTCTGCCCAACTTGTCTGGTACAGCTGCTGCTGGCAGAGTTGCCAAGTTTGCCTCTCTCTGCCTGTCTCCCACAGCTTAGTAACAGGGGCTTTCAAGAAGGTGCCTGCAGGCTGCAGCGGACACCATGTGTGGAGGGGTGAGTGATCCAACTCTGAGATAATTTGTGAAGGGCCCCTGAGATTTCAACTGCCTAGGGGCCTCCACAGGGTTTAATCCGGCACTGCAGCTGGCCAGTGGGGGGGGAAGCCCCACCCAAACAGCCATGATGTGCCTTTCGATCTGGGCAGGTTTAGAAGCTTGCAAACTGCTTAAATTTTGGGATGTGTGTGTGAGAAGAAAGCTTGGGGGGTGGGGTGAGCAGGCAGAGCCAATTGGCTCTTCCTGGTGAGTGTGTGAAGCCTGTGAGAAAGGAAGAGAGTACAGTCCCTCTGTTTGCTTTGCATTCATTGTTTGTATAGTGAAAGGGGTAGTAAAGAGTTCACTAGAACCTGATTATGGGATGGAGGAAAACTCCACCTCCTAGACCTCTCTCTGCATATTTTCATTTTCCTGTGTTAGTCTGAAGAAGTTGGTTGAAATACAGCAGATAGTTACATTCAGCAACTCCTGTGAGTAAAGTAATTATACCATTGCCCCAGTGAGATCACAAAAGTGCAGGCTTGCAAACTTTTCATTTTGGATGCTTTGTGAATGTGTTTGTGTGTTCACTTTGATTTAGTGGAAATCTTTGAAGTCAAATAATCTGGGAAAATCTTTGAAGGCAAAAAAGAGGACGAGGAAATGAAGATGTATTCAGGGGAACTACACTGCTGTATTTTTATTTATTTATAAGGAATGGGAAAGCCTCCCGGGTCCACCCCCAAAGTCCCCAGATATTTCTTGAGTTGGACCTGGCAACCCTAGGTTGAACCAAGCCAGACCTGAGTGCTTAAAATAGTGGACCCTCACCACATTACAGAACTGTCATCTGCTATTGCTAGCTCCCATCTTTGTTTGGCTTAGTCTTAGAGTTGCCAACATTGTCTTGGAAAATTCCTGGAGATTTGGGGGTAGTGTTTGAAGGTTGGCAGTCCTACTTGGCCTTGTGCTCAGACGATCAAAAGGCTAAAAGCAGGAAAAAAAAGGAGAGGTTTACACAATAAGAATAGAAGTCTTTTTCTGTCACTCACCATTCATGACAGCAATCTCAGTTCTGGCTATTGTGCACTCCTTCATTTTCCTTTCCTTCAGTGCCAACAAAGCTAGGCTGGCTGGCTGAAGCAAGTGAGTGACCAGGCACTGCAGGGTGGACATGCAGATTGAGGAAGATAGCCAAACGCTGGGCTCATGACACATCACCTAAAAAGGAACACAGTGCTTCTTCCCTCCCTGCCAGGCCAGAGTCTTTTTGACAGCAGGAAGAGCCACACCATTCTCCAAGGTTAGTCTCATTCTTTAAAAGGTGGTGTCTGGGCCTTAGTCTGGCATCCAGATGCTTACTATCCAGTGGGAACAACTGCCGAGACAGCAGAAAGAGCCATGGACAATGGACAGAAAGATGCTCCAAGATCAGAGGAGAGATGCAACATCCCCCCCGCCCCCCGCCACTTCCCTGGAGAAGCATAGCAGCTGCTTCCAAGAGCCCCACCTCTTAAAAATGTAATGTTTGTGTCAGGTGAAATTTATTCCTTTCAAAAGAGAAAGGAAACAGATATAGTAATCTGCTTCCCTATGCAGATACTGGTAAAAGCCCTCCCCCTCAACACACACACAAACACATATTTTCACAACATATTTGCTCTGTTACTAAAGGCACAGAAGTGTTCACAAATAAGAAAGGAAAGGCCCTGCTCCAAAACATAATGCAGGGATTAGCCTTCATTCACTGCTTCCTTCCCTTATATTAAGATACTGAAACCAACAGTCATCTTTAGTTTAAAAAAATAAATCTGTTGAATAGCAAAGCCCTGAAAGCCACCAGAATAGAGTGATCAAGCAATCTCCATAATTTCCTACAAAATTAAAATGAGGTAACAACGTGATCAATTTCAACCAGCTTTGAGTGGTGAACAGTAAAGGTTGTGTGTGAACATAGGACAAATATGTGAAAAATAAAATATTATACACAATGCAATCCTATGTAGGTTTACTCCATTCTAAGCCCATTGATTTCAATGGTGTAATTCTGCAAAGGACTGCACTGTTTTACCTCCAAACCTGGTATAGATGTAACTATAGAAGTACAGCTCCTGCTGAGCCTCTCAGCTATAATAGATTAATTAACATAATGGGATGAATGAGATTTTCTCCATAATTTAATTAATTACAACTGCAATACTTCCAAAGGTTATACAATATATTTGTCAGCAGTTAACTTATTAACCAAATATGTAAAAAAAAAATTGACATATCTAACACACACACACAAAGCAGAAGGGGACCTGCGAGGACTTGAAGGGGACATTTCATTTTCTCTCCTCAACTATATCCTCTTCACCTTCTTTGAAAACACCCATAGTTTCTCCGCTCTTCCTGCTTCCTTCTCTCCTTCCCACTCACCAGCCATTGATCCCCCAATCGTTAGTCTTTCCTCTTTCCCTACCTTGGTAGCTCTCCCTGGAAAAAGCTGGAATGAGTTGCACAGGTCAAGCCTAGCAACATGGTGGGAAACACACACAAGGACTTTTGAGGGACACTACAGTTTCCTCTTTAACCCTTTCCCCACACCATTTCCTCTTTCTTGCCTCCAGGAAGCCCCCACATCTTCATCTTTCCCTGCTGCTTTATCTTCACAACTACTCTGTGAGTTAGGTGAAGCGGGCAGTGTTTCAGTTTCAATTTATTATATGGTCTATCACCACCACAGGAGCCCCATGTTGCAGAGTGGTAAGCTGCAGTACAGGTTGTCCAATCTCTGCTCACAACCTGCGTTCAGTCCAAGCAGAATCTGGGTTCAGGTAGTCATCTCAAGGTTAACTCACCCTTCCATCCTTTCAAGGTCGGTAAAATGAGTACCCAGCTTACTGGGGGTAAAGAGTAGATGACTGGGGAAGGCAATGGCAAACCACCCTGTTAAAAAAGTCTGCCATGAAAACATTGTGATGCAATGTCACCCCAGAGTCAGAAACAACTGGTGCTTGCACAGGGGACTACCTTTGCCTTTTTTAGGACCAGCACAGGTCTTGTAACTACAATTCTTATAAAATAATAAAATCATATAGAAAAAGAGATACAGTTCTTAAAATTTGTACATCAGTTTAAAAATTTTCAAGTTGTACAGCCAGGGCATAGGGTTAAGATTCTAAGTGGTTAAAAATCATGTTGATTAGTAAAATTTCCTGCCAGATTTTGCAAGCGGCTGCGAGGAATCTCACACTGAGTATTGCGACCTGTGAGCAGTGCTGGCCCTAGGGCGCATGGTGTCCCAGGCATCCCCCCCACTGCCTCCCGCCCTCCCTCCGCTGTGCTCTATTGCGTGCACACACACACACCCGAATCTATAGCTGCAACGAGGCTGGGCCCTACCAGCTTCAAGGCAGCCATGTGTTTTTTGAAGCCAACGTGGGAGGAGGCTTCTCCTCCCCTCCTTTTCGGAACCGAAAGTGAGGGGGAGTGAAGCCTCCTCCAGTGCTGACTTCAAAAAATGAACATCTGCCTCATCGTGCCCTCCTTTGGCCCAGGATCTCCAATAGTGAGAGATAAGCAGATGGTTCGACAACATATTTTGAGTGCTCTGAAGCTAGAAAATTTGGTGTTCTTCTAATGTTTCCCTGGTGTTCAATGTCTAACAGCTTTTGCTTACCAGTTGCTTTTGCATGGTCAAATCCCATTTCAAGGATAGGTTGCAGAGAAAAGCCCAAACATAAACTTTCAGTGCTCTGTATTGTAAGCCGCCCTGAGCCCGCTTCGGTGGGGTAGGGCGGGATATAAATCAAATAAAGAACATAAGAACATAAGAGAAGCCATGTTGGATCAGGCCAACGGCCTATCAAGTCCAACACTCTGTGTCACACAGTGGCAAAAAATGTTATATACACACATACACTGTGGCTAATAGCCACTGATGGACCTCTGCTCCATATTTTTATCTAAACCCCTCTTGAAGGTGGCTATACTTGTGGCCGCCACCACCTCCTGTGGCAGTGAATTCCACATGTTAATCACCCTTTGGGTGAAGAAGTACTTCCTTTTATCCGTTTTAACCTGTCTGCTCAGCAATTTCATCGAATGCCCACGAGTTCTTGTATTGTGAGAAAGGGAGAAAAGTACTTCTTTCTCTACTTTCTCCATTCCATGCATTATCTTGTAAAGAAAGAAATAATAAATACTGCCTTTGACCAAGATTAAAAACTGCCCCAGACAGTTAAAGGTATTAGTTCCCTGAGGAACAAAACTTAGTTTGAACCATAAATTAATAGAGGCGAGGGATGCTCTGGCCTCTGCTTTGACCAGACTGGATTCTAAGTGCAGACTTGCATTGGAGACACAGCTGGGCAGTTGGAATAAAGATCCTAGAAATTTTAATGGTACTTGCTCAATTGGCACCTAACTAGAAGGGGATGGGCCTAGTGTTGTACCATACATAAGTTGTGGCAGAGTTTTAGCCTGGTATAATTTGAGGGCTGCTGGAATATATTGCCCTCTATTAATATGTGAGACTTTCACTATGGCTTGGGCAGACTTATTGCCAGCTTTGGCTATGGACTTATGGTGGGCTTTCCTTATTGCAGAAGATTGTAACACCATGCCCAAGTACTGGTAGCTTGTCACCTGTTCTATCGTGTGGCCATTGATGTTCCATGTTCCAGTCTTGGGCCTCTTGCCAAATGTCATAACTTTGGGTTTCTGATAATTGATCACTGACTGGTTCTCTTCACAGAAGTGAGTAAACATTTTTAGGGCTCTTCTGAGACCCACTGGTGTTCTTAATAATATAACTGTGTTGTCAGTGTACAATAATAGAGGTATTTTATGGTCAGCTAATGCAGGGGATGGAAGTCTGGTTTACTTAAGCTATTTACCATATCATCTATATATAAAAAACCAGCATAGGTGCCAAGACACATCCTTGTTTCATTTCTTTTGATGTTGGGGAGGTGTCATTTTCCATTATATCTAACCTTGAGAGATGTATTGGAGTATAAAGCTCGAATTAGATGTAAAATCTACCATCAATGGATGTACCATCTAATTTCTCTCAGGATTTTTTTCTGGAGATGAAGTCAAATGCTGATTTTAATCAATAAAAGCTGTATGTAATGAACCCAACTGTTAGCTGCATATTTTTCAATTAGACATAGCATAAGCAGGGCTGGCCTGACGCCCTGGAGAGCCCTAGGCAGACTTGCTGCCAGGCGCCCCCCCCAAAGCACCCCCCACGGCTTCCCCCCCTGCGGTTAAGAGACAAAACGCGCAGGCGCGAGCTGCTCGTCGGCTAAGCTTACTTTTAGCCAGTGAACCCCAGGGGGAGGGGAAGGGAGCGAGCAAAGCGCTGCCACTTTTAGCAGCGGTGGGCAAGCAAGCGAAGTGCTGGGGGGCGGGACGCTGCACCGGGGGGGGGGTTTGGTGGCCAGCAGCAGCACAGAGGGGGCTAGCAGCAGCGGCAGGGAGGGGGGATGGAGGCAAGCTAAGGACTTTCCTGGGGCACTGGAGGGGGGGGGGCGAAAGCCCAATTTGTCACCCCCCGCCTCTCAGCACCCTAGGCAACCGCCTAGTTTGCCTAGTGGGAGGGCCAGCCCTGAGCATAAGCAAACTATGGCTTAAGGTGGTACTTCCCTTCCTAAAGCCTACCTGCTTTTCAGTCATTAAATTTTCCTCTTCAATCCATCTTTTAAATTTATCCAGGAGGTGACTAGCATAACGTTTGTTGGCATTATTAAGCAAACTAATAGGTCTGTACAGAATGGAACTATAATTGCATAAGAACATAAGAGAAGCCATGTTGGATCAGGCCAATGGCCCATCCAGTCCAACACTCTGTATTACAAATTGGCCAAAAAATTTATATATATATATACACACACACACACACACACACTGTGGCTAATAGCCAGCGATGGACCTCTGCTCCATATTTTTATCTAACCCCCTCTTGATGCTGGCTATGCTTGTAGCCACCACCACCTCCTGTGGCAGTGAATTCCACAAGTTAATCACCCTTTGGGTGAAGAAGTACCTCCTTTTATCCGTTCTAACCCGACTGCTCAGCAATTTCATTGAATGCCCACAAGTTCTTGTATTGTGAGAAAGGGAAAAAAGTACTTATTTCTCTACCTTCTCCATCCCATGCATAATCTTGTAAACCTCTATCATGTCACACCGCAGTCGACGTTTCTCCAAGCTAAAGAGTCCCAAGCGTTTTAACCTTTCTTCATAGGGAAAGTGTTCCAAACCTGTAATCATTATAGTTGCCCTTTTCTGCACTTTTTCCAATGTTATAATATCCTTTTTGAGGTGCGGTGACCAGAATTGCACACAGTATTCCAAATGAGACCACACCATCGATTTATACAGGGGCATTATGATACTGGCTGATTTGTTTTCAATTCCCTTCCTAATAATTCCCAGCATGGCGTTGGCCTTTTTTTATTGCAATCACACACTGTCTTGACATTTTCAGTGAGTTATCTACCACGACCCCAAGATCTCTCTCTTGGTCAGTCTCTGCCAGTTCACACCCCATCAACTTGTATTTGCAGATTCTTGGGATTCTTGGCCCCAATGTGCATTACATTGCACTTGGCCACATTGAACCTCATCTGCCACGTTGATGCCCACTCACCCACCCTCAACAGATCCCTTTGGAGTTCCTCACAATCCTCTCTGGTTTTTACCACCCTGAAGAATTTAATGTCATCCGCAAACTTGGCCACTTCACTGCTTACTCTCAACTCAAAATCATTTATGAACAAGTTAAAGAGCATGGGATCCAGTACTGAGCCCTGCGGCACTCCACTGCTTACTGTCCTCCACTGCGAAGACTGCCCATTTATACTCACTCTCTGCTTCCTATTAATTAGCCAGTTTTTGATCCACAAGAGGACCTGACCTTTTACTCCATGACTCTCGAGCTTACTAAGGAGGCTTTGATGAGGAACTTTATCAAAAGCATTCTGGAAGTCAAGGTAAACAACATCTATCAGGTCTCCTTTGTCCACATGTTTGTTCACCCCCTCAAAGAAATGTAACAGGTTAGTGAGGCAAGATCTTCCCTTACAGAACCCATGCTGAGTCCTCCTCAATAACCCGTGTTCATCAATGTGCTTACTCATTCTGTCCTTGATAATGGTTTCTACCAACTTTCCCAGTATTGAAGTTAAACTGACTGGCCTGTAGTTACCCGGATCTCCTCTGGAACCCTTTTTAAAGATGGGGGTGACATTTGCTACCTTCCAGGCCTCAGGAACGGAGGCAGATTTCAATGAACGATTACATATTTTTGTCAGGAGATCCACAAGTTCAGCTTTGAGTTCTTTCAGAACTCTTGGATGTATGCCATCCGGACCTGCTGACTTATTAGTTTTTAATTCATCCATCAGTTGTAGGACCTCCTCTCTTGTCACCTCGATCTGGCTCAGGTCTTTCAACACCCCTTCCAATAGAAGTGGTTCCAGAGCAGGCAAACACTTCTCATCTTCCACAGTGAAGATGGAGGCAAAAAATTCATTTAGCTTCTCAGCCATTTCCCTATCCTACTTCAGTAATCCTTTGACCCCTTGGTCATCTAAGGGCCCCACTGCCTCCCTGGCTGGTTTCCTGCTTCTAATATATTTGAAGAAATTTTTATTGTTGGTCTTTATGTTTTTTGCAATATGCTCCTCATAGTCCCTTTTTGCCTGCCTGATCACAGTCTTGCATTTGATTTGCCATTGCCTGTGTTCTCTTTTATTAATTTCACTTGGACTAGCTTTCCACCACTTAAAGGAGTCCTTCTTACCTTTTACAGCTTCCATTACTTTGTTTGTTAACCATGCAGGCCTTCTCTTATACCTGTTTGTACCTTTCCTAACTTGTGGTATATATTTTATCTGAGCTTCTAGGATTGTATTTTTAAATAGCCTCCAAGCTTCCCCAAGGGTTTTTGACTGTATTTACCTTTCCTTTCAGTTTCCTCTTCACATGCCTCCGCATCTCAGAGAATTTACCCCTTTTAAAGTTAAACGTGGTTGTGCTGGTCTTTTGGGGCAACTCCCTATTTATACAAATAGTGAAATCAATAACGTTACGGTCACTGCTCCCAAGCGGTGCGATCACTTTTACAGCTCTCACCAGGTCTTGGGCATTACTTAGGACCAAATCCAGGATCGCCCCACCCCTGGTAGGTTCTGTGACCATCTGCTCAATAGCACAGTCATTGAGAGCATCTAGAAACTCAGTCTCTTTCTCTCGACCAGAACACATATTGACCCAATCAATCTGAAGGTAGTTAAAATCACCTATGACGACACAGTTTTTTCGTCTAGCCACCATCTTTAAGCCTTCCATCATATTATAGTCGTCCTCTGTCTTTTGATTTGGTGGGCGATAACAAACTCCCATAGTTAAATTGCTTTTTGGGCCCTCTATTTCAACCCAAAGCATTTCTATAAGAGAGTCTAATTCTCTGACCTCAGTCTTACTGGACCGTATGGCCTCTCTGACATACAGAGCCACCCCACCTCCAACCCTTCCCTCCCTATCCTTCCAGTATAACATATCCAGGAATCACCGTGTCCCTCTGATTCTCCTCATTCCACCAAGTTTCTGAAATTCCCACAACGTCTACATTTTCTCTCAACTCTAAACATTCCAACTCACCAATTTTACTTCGAAGACTTCTAGCATTTGCGTACAAACATCTATAATTTCCTAGGCAAGCTAGGCCCCCCACTTTCTTCCTGCCGCCTCGAGACTCTGGTAGGCAGTCCATTCTGTTTGTCACCCTCTCAGTGGACAACTCTGTTCCATTACCCGGTAGAAAAGTATCAGCTAACCCTTCATCTCTTTGAGATGAGTCTTCCCGAAACAGAGACATTTCATCTCCTGTCGGCTTTCCCCCTAGATTTATTTTAAAAACTGCTCTGCCACCTTTTTGATTTTAAGTGCCAGCAGCCTGGTTCCATCCGGGGACAAGTGGAGACCGTCTTTTTTGTACAGCTCCCGCACTTTAAACTTGACATTAAAATAATGGTTGTTTAGACCAATTCTTGCATTAAAGTCCCCTTCTAGAAGAACGTTATCTATGGAGTTTTTCTTTTTTAAAAAAATAAATAAATAAACAAAATATAAAATTTATTTAGAACCTGCCACATACATATCACTCCACAAAAGGGGGGAAGAAGGAAAAGTCAAAATATTCTGAGATGTGGAGTAAATTTTAACAGTAAAATCCATAAAAACAAAAACTTACAATTGAGGGCAATATCAACAAAGAATCAAAGTAGAGAGGGTCAACATTACATCTTAAGTTTGATCAGAAAGTTCCCCCTCCATACCGCAGGGGAAAGACCTCTATTACTCCCTCTTTCCCTGAAGTACCTGGGATCTGCCAACGTGAAAGAGAAAACAACTCCAGGTTTGCGTGCAGATTAAGGCAGGGGGAGGAAGGGGCTAGAATAAATCCATATACTTATAATTCCATAAAAAATAAAGGGATTTTTAAAAATATTCTTGGATATGAAATAAACTACAGGGTTTTATAATAGAAGATTTCGATATAACATTCCTAATCAGCCCAGGACATTTCAATGTTCAATTTTCTGTTGAGGTGAGAACAGGGCCAGATTAACAATTAGGCCAAGTAGGCACTGCCCTAAGGGCCCCCATGCCTTTAGGAGCCCTGGGCCTGCTTTTCTCCCTGTTTCTCCCCCTGCTTGCAGCCCTCCTGCCTTCATGCACAGCCATCAACTGCGATGCTTTTTGCCCAACTTGTCTGGTGCAGCTGCTGCTGGCTTCCTCACCAAGTTTGCCTCTCTCTGTCTTTCCCCCACAGCTTTGTCAAAGGGGCTTTTGGGAAAGTGTCTGCAGGCTGCAGCAGGGGCTACGGGTGGCAGGGCAGACACCAAGATAATTTGTGAGGGGCCCCTGTCAAGTCTGCTTCAACTCTGGTCAAGCCTGTGTTCCAACTTTGGTTCAGGAGAAATGTATCCTGGGTAAAGCCACACTGTATGCTGATGCTGCTAGCCTGGCTGCTCCTCACCTTCCCCCCTCCTGTCCTTTGTTATGTAGTGTTGCTTTGAAATGGGAATTTGGGAAAGAGATTACAGTGGTCGTTTTCGCACTCACCTTCCGCCGGCGCGACCCCCCTCTTCACCGCGCAGGATCTGCGCGGATTTCGCACTAAACGCTGTGGAGCAGCCAGAAAAGCCGGAAGCTCCCGTCGCAAAAGCCGCGCAAACGCCAAACTGCTTTTTGGCGGTTTCAGTTTGAGCGGCTTTTGCGCCGGGAGCTTCCGGCTTTTCTGGCTGCTCCGCAGCGTTTAGTGCGAAATCCGCGCAGATCCTGCGCGGTGAAGAGGGGGGCCGCGCGACTCGCGCCGGCAGAAGGTGAGTGCAAAAATGACCAGTGCCTTCTCAGACAGAGTGTCGTGGGAGAGTTGGGGCTTGAAAGACACTCAAGGCCAAGCCAGGCCTGAGAACGAAGTAGTAACATCAGTGTGTGAATGTGCCCTGCATAGATTGCCCCTCCCTCAAGAATCCTTTGATGTATACCTTATATGCTTGCTTCTATTGTATACTCGCCAGTCTTTCAATCTTACAGCAGTCGAGAATCATGATAACAATAAACTAGAAACTTTGTATCAACAAGAGTCTCGTTATTGAATCAGCCGACTTGACAGCCCCCCAAGATTTTTATTGCCTAGGAACCTCCACAGGCTTTAATCCTGCATTGGGTGGGAAATATGTTGACCGCTAGTGCCATAACGGAGTCTCGTTGAAGGAGAACAGCCATTGCCAGTTGATTTAGGGGGTGAAGTGTCATGTAAAAAGCTAAAGGCGCTTCTTTTTTATTTTGTGGGGTTTTAGCAAAAAAAAAAAACCAGTGGGTTTTTTTGTTTATTTCTTTTGTTTTGTTTAAGATTTTGGATTTTCTGCAAACATGGGCCACTTCTTCTCAAGTTTGTAGAAAGAGTTGTCTTGTCTGCTCATTATTCCAGGGCAATACTGAGAATATATGAATGACACACCTCTGCACATCAGATAAAAACAGTATTTCTGTGTATGGACAGGAAGATCTACACACATGACAAAAATATACAGAAAGAAAAAGCAGAGAGGTTAGGTGTGAGATTCTTGCCCCAGGGTGGTAACTGAATAGCTCAGTTGTGGGTTTACTGTCAATATTAGTCTAATTAATTGCAAACTACTTTATTAAAAACCAGTTATAGAGAAAACATTCCTGGACAAGAAAGTCCTCCAGGGCTTCACATTCATCGTACAACAGATTAACTTGATGCATCAGAGCATCTAGCCTCTTTCAAGTTTCCGCATCAAGTGTTCCAACCCACCCTTCAATGTACACTCCTACTTTCCTGTTCATTGACCTACTAAACAAAGGACATTGATTGAGACTGAGACAAAATTTTGAAGGTTTCTGGGGGTTTCTGGAAGTCTGAACATCTCCCATTTTGATTTTGCTTCTATTTGTAATGAATAATTTCATAAGTCTTCTTAGGGTTGTTTGCACAATTTTCTATTTCCTTACTCAGATTTTTTTCTCCTCTAAAAATGAAAATATTTTCAGTGAGTTGGATCCTAAGGAGCTTTTCTGCTAACAGTATTATTTTCCTGTGAGACAAAGAACTTTCCACTGACACAAACGGATGTACCACTGAGGCAAGGTCCTCACATTGAAAGGACACACCACCATTAGCAGAAAGGTTCTGTAGGATCCAGCCCAATGCTATTTGTAGGTCAAGTGCACAAAAATGGTGTGCAAGTAAAAACTGCCTTTTGCTACTTTTATGTCATTTTTATGTTGTGATAGCACATAAACAACATGAGAAACAAAAGAATCATCAACAATGAAAATGAGGAGGACTGATACCAAAGACTCTGGCAACATGCATACAGAATAAAAAGGAACAAAAATTGACCCATCCACTAATCCCTAGTTGGCTTCTCATTTGCTGGAACTTAATATCAGAAAAATCAATGTGGGCTATTTCACACGGAACAAAGCACAGTAAAGTAGGAATTGTTTTACTAACTGCAAGCTCATACAACCCTTGGGGGTTCAATTCAAAACTTATCAGCAAATGTTTAAGTCCAGCTCAAAAGCCACTGGGGAATGACAAGTGGAATGAACAGGAGGCATCATATCTTTTCCACTCTTCAGTGGTTAAAGCCCCCAGAACACCATTAGGTGTGCTTGCGTTCCTCCAACAGGAAACAAAAGCAAAGTGGATGTAAGCAAGAAGGGTGAGTAAGAAGAAAAGACTGCATCTAGTGGTGCCTGTAAGTAGCAGAAAGTGGTGAGGGCTTTTTATACCAGTTACCATTCAATGCCCCTGAAATATCACTCATCAGTTTGTAACTTGTTAGTGAAGCTTTTGCTCAATACACCATGCTTTCAGTTGTTGCTAACTTCTGCCACTGGCAATCAGCTAAACACAGTGCTGCCATGTGATTTCCACTTCTTAAGACGTGTGTAACAGTCCTTTTCTGAATCCTTATCAAATATAAATGAGTAACACTCCAAGAAGGAATCTGTCCATGGCTCAGTTTTTGCCACATCTGCACCTCTTATGCCATACATAGGCTTCCCAATCCCCAAGTCCCAGTGGGGGATCCCTGGTTTTACAGGCTCCCACCCACCCACCCCCAGCAAGCTGGCTGGCAGGGGAAGCCCCACCCCCACAGCCACCATGCAGCTCTAGATCTTAAGCAGGTTTAGAAACCTGCAAACAGGTCCATTTCAAAATGCATGTGTGTCTGTGTACCTTTAAAGTTGAGCAGGAAGTACTTCATCGGAAGGCTCAGCAACACAGTCCCTCAGTTTGTTTTGCTTTTGTTTAAGAGAGAGAGAGAGAGAGCAGCATAGCCCCTGTTCTTTTCAGATGTCGTTGTGCAGGAACCAGACCCAGTAAGTGTGTGTGAGAGAGAGAGAGGGTTGCCAATCCCCAGGTTTGGAGGTCCTCCCCCCCCCCACTTTAGGGTCATCAGAAAGCAGCGGGGGGTGGAGGGAGGGAAATGTCTACTGGGCAATTATTTCCTAAGGAGAATGATTCCCATAGGGAATAATGGGGAATTGATCTGTGGGTATCGTGATACTGGGGGGGGGGCTGTTTTTTGAGGTAAAGGCACCAAAGTTTCAATATAGCATCTAGTGCCTCTCCCCAAAGTACCCCCCAAGTTTCAAAACTATTGGACCAAGGGGTCCAATTCTATGAGCCCCAAAAGAAGGAGCCCCTATCCTTCATTATTTCCTATGGAAGGAAGGCATTTTAAAAGGTGTGCTGTCCCTTTAAATGTGATGGCCAGAATTCCCTTGGAGTTCAATTATGCTTGTCACATCCTTGCTCCTGGCTCCACTCCAATGTCTCCTGGCTCCACCCCCAAAGTCCCCAGATATTTCTTGAATTGGACTTGGCAACCCTAGCCATATAATGTTTGTGGAGCTATAGTTTTTTATTTCACCCTTCTTCCAGGGAATTCAAAATAGTTTACAAGGGCTACATCTATTCCATTTTATACTCAAAATAACTCTGCAAGACTGGAAAAGAATGACTGGCCTAAGGTCGCATTCAGCTTTATGGCTCAAGGAGAATTTGAACTCAGGTCATCCTAGCACAACATTCTTGCTGCTACTCTACTCTTGTCTTCAGTGCTGAACTCTGATAACCCACAATGCCAATCAGGAAAATTATGGAGTCAGCAAAAATGTAACCCAAACAGTCCTATCTGTGTACTGATTTACAGTAATACAGTGAGTAGCCTTATTGGTTTATCTCAGCATCAAGAGCCTCCAGGCTTAGATTTATCCTCAGAACTGCATTGTGCCATCTGAGCAGGTGTCTTTGAAGAGGAGCATGATTTATTCTCATTATTCCAGTGCTCCCTTTTTTGCTGCAAGGCACAATAATTTGTAGACATTATCTTGGGGTGTAGCATCTCCACCCAGCCGATATGGGAATGATGTGGAAAACCCCTAGAGTGGTTCTATCTCTGTATCGTTCCAATTTTAGTATATGTGCTGCCGAAGCAAGTGGTTCTATCTGTGTCAGCACATTCAGACATTTTGGGAAAGGTAATAAGGTGATCTTACCTGTGCTCACCAGCCATGGTGCAGATTCCGTGGCAGCTCTGCCCTGAATTTCATGGAGCAAACCTTCTTGATAAATCCCATCAGAACTTGTGCCAGTCTGCTATAAGGATTCCACAGCATGAAGCAGTGGCTTGTAATAATATCACCAAAATTTAACATGATGTGATTCAGAATACAAATCTGAATCACTCGTAATGCTCAGGAATAACAATGAATCAAGTATAGTTTCCCCAAATGGTTCTTCTACAGTTCAGAAATGTAAGACATGCTTCAGTACATGAGCAGAATGTGCTTTCACCTTCAATCTATTTTTAGCCAAGGCATGGACATTACTTAGAGTTTGAACAGCATGAAGCAAAGGCTCTAAGGAAGGATGGGCAAATTCAGGAGAAATTCCGAAGTTTTGAGGAAAATAGTTTTGCCTCTGGCATAGGAAAAAAGTCTAAAAAATTAAGACTTTGAGAAGAAAATACAGAATATAATGGGCTAATTATTCAAATTGTTAATGGAAGGAGATCAGAGACATGAGGGATCCTTGGAACCAAAGTAGGATATAGATTAACCCTATCTTTCAAACAAGGTCTTCTGCAAACAGCAAAGCATCGTGCAACAGGTGTGGGGGCAATATTTTGCTAGTTCCACTTTCCCGTTACAGCCACTGGGGCACATCCCACGCCCTTAACCTTCTGGATCAAATTTTGAAGAGATAGGATACAAGGGGCTGTAAGGAAAAATGGAAACTTTGTTCACAGTTCATAGGATCCATTTTTTAAAATAAGGCTTTTGACAGGGATGTCAAACATGTGGCCCAGGGCCAGATCCATGACCCAGAGGATTCCAATCAGGCCCACCAGCAACTGGCTATGATCTGCTTCCTTTTCCCTTGCCTGCTTTCTTCAGTTGCCATTTTGTGTTTCTCCCCAGCAAAGTAGCCTCTCCCTGCTCTTTCCCTCTCCCCCTCCCTTTTCCCAAAGGGAGGAGGAGAGAGGAGGAGCCTCAGCCAATGATGGAACTTGGCTCTATAGCTCTGCTGTGTTGATTACATTTGCCAGGCTCAATCAATCACACTGCAGAGCTACTGAGCCAAGCCTCTTCCTTAGCGACTGAGGCCCTTGCCCAGTCCCCACCATCAGGAGAGATACAAAGAAAGCACTTTTAAGCAGGGGTCATTTTGTCGAAAAATAGGTGGTGGAACTCATCCAGGGATTGTTATGCAGCTGCACATACTATTCAATGGACAAGGAGGTGGAACTCTCAGAAGGAGGAGGTGAAACTTTCAGAAAAGTTCAGGAGCTGTGCTGCTGTGAGCTCCCACTGAATCTGAAACCTGCTTTTAAGACGAGCAACGTTTTATTGAAGGTATGAGATTTTTGCCTTGCTACAGAGAAAGAGAGAGACAGTTTGGTTGGGCTTGTTATGAGTGCAACTGGTCTCCCCTCCTCTTTTTCCTATATTCATGCTCTCCAGTCTTTCTCAATAGGAAAGCATGTGAACTATTTAGAACAGCAATAACAACAAGGCAGGGTTAGGCTGAGAGTATGTGTCCAGCCCAGGTTTACTTAGCAAATTTCCCTTGATTACTGATCACTGTACATGGCTCTCTTTCTGTTCTTATACTACCACATAGGAGTTGTAGTTATTTTTCTGGGGAAGACTATAGTTTTGTAGACAAGCACACAGTCTATGCCATGGTGCCTTCACATGTTCTTGACCAGCACATGAAGCAACTTATGTACAAAAGCTCACAGTGCCCAGCTGCTTTATGTTTTCCTCTGGGTTTTAGGCTCAAAGCATTGACCATGAGATCTCTGTAATGAATGTCAATAAATCAAAAGTAGGTTTGCAATTTACAGATGTGCACATCTGAACAATACCTGAACAGCATATTCAAGATTGGTACAGCACAGACATTGTCCGCAGTTTTTTATGCAATAATTCATAACAAGAGGTGACATTTATCAGAGACAGTAAAACAAAATATTGCAAACATGCTAATGTTTTAAGCATGTTTTATTTAAACAAAAAATATTTAATTGTGTTTGTCTGTGCCCTTTATAAAGTTTATATGTCCGCTACCTGGCATTACATTTTATGATACACATGGCCCAGCCCAACAAGGTCCAATTTATTTCAATTCTGGCCCTCATAACAAATGAGTTTGACACCCCTGCATATAGGATATCTGAGTTGGGAAGTATCCCAGAGTTTGGTCAAGACAAATGAAAAGACTGCATATCTTTCCCTCCTTGATCTGAGATCTTGAAAGTCACGGGGGGTTGGGAGGGGTATGGTATGGTATGGTATGGTATGGTATGGTATGGTATGGTATGGTATGGTATGGTATGGTATGGTATGGTATGGTATGGTATGGTATGGTATGGTATGGTATGGTATGGTATGGTATGGTATGGTCAAACTGACTCAGTTTTCCTTGATGTTCTGGGCTCCTCATACTTGAAACATATTGCACTTCCCAGCATTCTATTAGTAATCTATGAGATACTGGATAATCTGTTATAGGTATTCGAGCATCTTTGGATGTTGCTACAGAACAAGTTTAGAATTCTACAAACCCTGTAAACTTTATATGCCACAAACCTATCCCCCAGAAAACCTTTATGACACTTTCTACCTTCTGACATTTGTGACTTTTTAAGAACTTCTAGGAAGATTTACCCTCCTTCTTGACATAGACACAGCATGTAGCATCTTTCTCACTTAGCAATGCTATCATCCTGCTTGTATGAAGTACACAGGAAGCTACCTTGTTATATTCAATTTTAGTTGCTGCAGGACAAGAAAGAAATCTTTGTCATGAACCCAACTAGACAAACCCAAAAAGCAAACTTGACATAATATCCATAGACTGAAAAGTCCAGAGATTTCAAATTATGAGCATTAGAAAATTCCCCCAGCATAAAAGTGTTTAAAAGTCCATGAATTATACCATGCAAATAATACTATGCAAAACTGTAATGTACTGGGGTCGGCGCAGTAAGAGACCAGAGTCGGAGAGTGATTTCACCAAGCTTTACTCCAGGAAGACACACACAACACACTGAGCTCTGTTCAAACTTCCCGCTCCTTTATACAATTCTTGCCCCCTTCTGATTGGTCCTTAACTATCTACATGAGCCGCTCGTGGAAAGGGCGGGATATAAATCACGAATAAATAAATAAATAAATAAAAATACATGGATTGGCTATTTACAGGGCCCTAAGGGCCTATCAGGGTACAGTATGAGCCTGGATGTTGATTGGCTACTTATGTTTCAATCCTTCCCCTGATTGGGCACACTTAGGCCTTCTCTGGAACCCTGGTGTGGAGTTCAAGCTCTGGCTTGTTCGGCTTCCCTCCAAAAGTAACCGTTCCCTCCAAAAGTAACCGTTCTCCCATTTGAGCCTAGGACACAACAAAAACATTGTAAATATTGCTGCTGCAGTCACAGTTCTTTCAGAGCAGTTCTTTCAGAGCTCTCTCAGCCCCACCTACCTCACAGGGTGTCTGTTGTGGGGAGAGGAAGGGAAGGAGATTGTAAGATTGTTGTTGTTTTTGTTGCTGTTATTTATTACTCAGGTTTACTGTGGGTCTCATTTTTTTTCATTGTGTGTTGAGCGCTAGAAGAGGAATATTGCTTCTGTAACAAGCCAGGGCCTGGAGAGCTGAAGCTAGACCAAGCTTATCATATCTTGGCTGCTAAGTAGGGTTGGCCCTGGCCAGTGTTTGGATGAGACTGGAGACCACCAAAGGATACCCAAGTTATGACGCAGAGGCAGGCAATGACAAACCACCTCTGAAGGTTTCTTGCTGTGAAAACTCTACAGGGTCATCATAAGTCAGCTGCAACTTCATGAGAAGAAACAAGAGAGAGCTACAGAAAGATAATGATCAGGCAATCAATCTGACATCCTTGTGCCTCATACTCAGCCAAAAGAGCAGAATGAGTTCCTCTGATATCCTACATCAGGGTTGGCCAAACTTGCTTAATGTAAGAGACGTATAGAATAAATGTAGATGTTTGAGAGCTGCAAGACATGAATGTCTGATGTTTGAGAGGTGCAAAGAAGGAAGGAAGGAAAATAGAGGGGGGGAGGGGAGGTGAAAAGAAAGCAACTTTAATTTGACATGCATTCTCTTGTGTAAAAACAATTTTATTGTACTGTAATATACTGTATCCACATATCAACATTTATCATTAAATGTTAGTACACATATATAACTTTTTCACCACACCACCCCTCCCCTTTTGTGATCCCCAGCACTGCATACCTCTTAATAAACATTATTAATATTGTTATTTAATCTTGTTTGCTATAAGGTAATAAAATCTATCTATTAAAGAATCTTTTTCAAAAAAAAACCCAAAACCCCAAAAATTATAATAATAATCCATCATCATGTTATTTCTTCTTAATCATTAGGAAGTAAAAAACAAACAAAAAAACCAAAACGGTTATTGTTCATTAATCCAATAGTCCAATAACTGTAATCTGTATATTGTTTCTTTAAAAGTTAACCATTGTCAAAGATCACCAGACATCCTTTAACATTCCATTGTTTTTCAATATATTTTTGAAATTTTCTCCAGTCATTTTTAAAGTTCTCTAAATTTTTTTCTTTTAAGATTCTTGTAAGTTTGTCCATTTCACTCCAATACATAACTTTCAAAATCCATTTCCATACTTCAGGTATTTTATCTTGTTTCCACATTTGCGCATATAAAGTCAGTGCAGCTGAAAGCATATACCAAATTATTGTTCTATCTTTCTTTTGGAATTTTTCCATTTGTAATCCCAAGAGGAAAATATCTGCTGCCTTCTTAATATTATATCCCAGTACTTTCAAAATCTCCTGCTTAATCATTTGCCAAAATTGTTTCGCCTTTTCACAAGTCCACCACATGTGGTAGAAAGATCCTTCATGACATCTACATTTCCAACATCTATCCGACAACTGATTGTCATATACCACCTATATAACATTTTGAAACAATTTTATTTGATGTTATAACATGTAAAAATGTTCATAGAGTTCTTCCATAAATATTCCCATGACTCCATTTGTATTTCCTTATTTATATTTATTGCCCATTTTATCATTTGTGATTTGACAACGTCTTCCGTAGACCATTTCAATAATAATTTATATGTCCTTGAGACCAGCTTTTCATTTTCTCCAAACAGCATTCTCTCCAGTTCTGTTTGTTCTTGTCTTATTCCGTAATTCTTGATGTCCTGTTCAAGCAAGCTCTTTATTTGTTGCAATTGAAACCAATTATATTTACATTGTATTTCCTCAGCTGTTTTCAACTCCATCTTTTCTCCTTGAATTTTTAAGAGCCGTTATGTGTTAATCCCTTCTCTTCTTTGATATCTGAATACAATTTTATTACTTCTGCTGGTACAATCCAAAGTGGTTTCCTTTCGTCACCATATCTTTTATATTTTGACCAGGTATTAAACAAATTACTTCTGATATAGTGATGTGAAAAGAAACCATTTTATTTTTCCCATAATATATGTAAGCATGCCATCCAAAAACATTTCCATGTCCTTCTAATGTCAATAATTTTCTATTTGATAATGTCATCCATTCCTTAATCCACACCAGACAAACAGCATCATGATACAGCTTTAAGTTAGGCAGTTGAAATCCATCTCTTTCTTTCGCATCAGTCAGAATTTTCATTTTAATTCTTGGTTTTTTCCCAGCCCATACAAATTCTGAAAGCTTCTTTTGCCATTTATTAAATTGTTTATTGTCTTTTACTATTGGAATTGTTTGAAACAAGAACATCATTCTCGGTAAAACATTCATCTTAATTGCAGAGATTCTGCCCAACATAGATAAGTTCAATTTATTCCATTTGATCATATCTCCATCCATCTTGCACCAGAGTTTCTCATAATTATTTTTGTACAAATCAATATTATTTCTACACCTAAATACTTTACTTTTGAGGTTATTTCACATTCTGTTAGCCTTTATAGTTCTTCCTGCTTACTTTTTAACATATTTTTACACATAATTTTTTATTTTTCTTTATTTATGTAAAAGCCTGCCAACTCTCCATATTCTTGTATCTTACGAAGCAGCAACGATGTTACATGATTGGGGTTTTCATTTATAAACATCACATCATCTGCAAATGCTCTGTATTTGTAGGAGAAACCTTTCAATTTTAGCCCCTCTCTCTCTTTATCGTCTTGAATTTGAGGTAACAAAACCTCTAAAGTCATAATAAATATCAATGGGGATAGAGGGCACCCTTGTCTTGGTTCCTTTATTTATTATAATTTTTTCTGTTAAATCTGTGTTAATGCAGAGCCTTGTTGATTGTTCAGAATATATCGCTTTTACCATTCTAATAAAGTCTTCTCCCAATCTCAATTTCTCCATCACTGCAAACATAAAGTCCCAATTCACATTATTCTCTGCATCTGCAAAAAATAATGCAACTTCTTTTTCGGGGTGCTTTTCATAATATTCAATAATGTCTATAACTGTTCTTATATTGTCTCTTGGGAAGAAATCCTGCTTGTTCTTCTTTAATAAAACTGTTCAAATGCTGTTTTAGGCATTCTGCTAAAATCTTTGCATATATTTTATAGTCATTGTTTAATAATGAAATTCGTCTATAATTTTTCACATTTGTGTTGTCTCTATCTTCTTTTGGTATCAAAGAAATTACTGCTTCCTTCCATGTATTAGGAAACTTCCCATGTAATCTTATAGTGTTCATCAGTATCTGAAGTTTTGGTGATAATGTCTTCGCAAGAACTTTGTAAAATTTTGCCATAAATCCGTCTGGACCAGGTGCTTTCCCTAATTTCATTGAGTTGATCACCTCCTCTATTTCTTCTTTCTCAATTGATTTATTCAATCAACATGCATTCTCCAAGCAGCTTGCTGACTTGGATTAGAGAAATGAGTTAGAGACAAATGCTTCCCCAAGATGGCCAACAGGGCAGTGGGAGCTTCAAGAGCCACACAGTATGTGTGAAAGAGCCACAAGTGGCTCCCAAGTCACAGTTTGGCCACCCCTGTGCTACATTATTTTGTGCAGTTTTTATTTTAAGATCTTGTAGAAATGTAAGTGTTGCCAAAATGGTGTTTAATACCTTTCTATGATTTACTATATTTTTGTCTCTACAGCTTGCCTGGCCATTGCCTCTGAATGTTAACAGTTCCAGAAACTTACACTTTCCATGGGAAACTGGAACAGCTCTGCAGAGTTATCTTATGACATATTTTAAAAAATTAAATTTTAAAGTTTTCAAACCACTATGATTGCCGATCCCCTGGTTTGGAGCCCCTCCACCCATTTCAAGGTTAGCAGAAAACTGGGGGAGGGGAGGGAAATATCTGCTGAGCATTATTCCCTATGGAGATTGGTTCCCAATGGAAAATCAATCTGTGGGTATCTGGGGCCAAGAGGGGCCTGTTTTTTGAGGTAGAGGCACCACATTTTCAGCATAGCATCTAGTGTCTCTCATAAAAAAACCCCCACCAAGTTTCAAAAAGATTGGACCAGGGGGTCTAATTCTATGAGACCCCAAAAAGGTGCCTCTATCCTCCAGTATTTCCAAATGGAAGGAGGCATTTAAGTAGTGTGCAGTCCCTTTAAATGTGATTGCCAGAACTCCCTTTGGAGTTCAGTCATGCTTGTCACACCCTTGCTCCTGGCTCCACATCCAAAGTCCCCAGATATTTCTTGAGTTAGACCTGGCAACCCTACCACTTATGGTTTTGAAATTTTTTCTTGTAATAACAGCCTTATCCAAGAACTGTGCATTGGATCATAAATTCATTTATTTGAAACAGTAAGGCCAGTCCCAGTATTGTTTGTTAAGTATGTAGGAGGAGGCTTGTGAAAAGGGAGAGTTTGGCATATTGAGTTGTGATTTATTGGTCTGATGATCTTAGGATTTTAATGGATCAATGTATATGTTTTTATGTTATTACCCACCCTGAGCCTGCCTTGGCAGGATGGGCAGGATACTTGTTGTTGTTGTTGCTCAGTCGCACAGTTGAGTCCAATTCTTTGTGACCCCATGGACAAAGTCACGCCAGGCTCTCCTGTCTTCCACCATCCTCTGAAGTCTGCCCAAATTCATGCTTGTTACATCAGTAACACTGTCCAGTCATCTCATCTTTTGCCGTCCCCTTCTTCTTTTGCCTTCTGTCTTTCCTAGCATCAGGATCTTCTCCAGGGAGTGCTCCCTTCTCATTTGGTGGCCAAAAGTATTTGAATTTCAGCTTCAGCATTTGACCTTCCAGTGACCAGTCTGGGTTGATTTCCCTTAGGACTGACTGATTTGATCTTCTTGCAGTCCAAGGAACTCTCAAGAGTCTTCTCCAGCACCACATCTCAAAAACATCTATTTTTCTGCGCTTGGCCTTCCTTACGGTCCAGCTCTCACAGCCATACATTAGTACTGGGAATACCATCACTTTGACTATACGGACTTTTGTTGGCAGGGTGATGTCTCTACTTTTTATTATACTGCCCAAGTTTGCCATAGCTGTCCTCCCAAGGAGCAAACGTCTTTTAATTTCATGGCTGTAGTCACTATCTGCAGTGATCTTGGATCCCAGAAATGTGAAGTCTGTCACAACTTCCATGTCTTCCCCTTCTATTTGCCAAGGTGTGATGGGGCCAGATGCCATGATCTTGGATTTTTTGATGTTGAGTTTCAAGCTTACTTTTGTGCTCTCCTCTTTCACCCTCAACAAGAGGTTCTTTAGGTCCTCCTCACTTTCTGCCATTAGAGTGCTATCATCTGCATATCTGAGTTTGTTGATGTTTTTCCCAGAAAACTTAATTCCGCCTTGTGCTTCATCCAGGCCAGCATTCCGCATGATGTACTCTGCATATTAATTAAATAAGCAGGGTGACGATATACATCCTTGTTGAACTCCTTTTCCTATTCTAAACCAATCAGTTGTTCCATATCCCGTTCTGACAATTGCTTCTTGACCCTTATACAGGTTTCTCAGGAGACATGTGAGGTGGTCTGGTACTCCCATCTCTTTAAGGACTTGCCACAGTTTGTTGTGATCCACACAATCAAAGACTTTAGCGTAGTCAATGAAACAGAAATAGACATTTTTCTGATACTCCCATGCTTTTTCCATAATTCAGCGAATGTTGTCAATTGGATCTCTAGTTCCTTGACCTCTCTGAAACACAGCTTGAACTTCTGGTAGTTCCCGATCTACATACTGCTGTAGCCTAGCTTGTAGGATCTTTAACATGACCTTGCTGGCATGTGAAATGAGTGCAATGGTGCGATAGTTTGAACATTCCTTGGCATTACCCTTCTTTGGGATTGGAATATAAACTGATCTTTTCCAATCCTGTGGCCACTGTTGTGTTTTCCAAATTTGTTGACATAATGTGTGCATCACTTTAACAGGATCATCTTTTAGGATTTTCAATAGCTCAACTGGGTTATCATCATCTCTGCTCGCTTTGTTGTTAGAAATGCTTTCTAAAGCCCATTTGACTTCACACTCCAGGATGTCTGGCTCAAGGTCATTGATTTTACTATCATGGTTGTCCAGGACATTGAGATTCTTCTTGTATAATTCTTCTGTGTATTCTTGCCACCTCTTCCTGATCTCTTCTGCTTCTGTTAGGTCCCTACCATTTTTGTCCTTTATCATGGCCATCTTTGCATGAAACGTTCCCCTGATTTCTCCAATTTTTTTAACAGACCTCTTGTCCTTCCCATTCTATTATTTTCCTCTGTTGCTTTGCATTGTTCCTTCAGGAAGGCCTCCTTATCTTTCCTTGCTGTTCTCTGGAAATCTGCATTCAGTTGGATGAATCTTTCCTTTTCACCTTTGCCTTTCACTTTCCTTCTTTCTTCAGCTATTTGTAAAGCCTCATCAGACAGCCACTTTGCTTTCTTGCATTTCTTTTTCTTTGGGATGGTGCTGATTGCTGCCTTCTGTACAATGTCACGAACCTAGTTCTAGTACAATGTCACGAACCTAGTCCATAGTTCTTCAGGCGCTTTATCAACTCTAATTCCTTAAACCTATTCTTCACCTCCACTGTATATTCATAAGGGATGTGATCAAGGTCAAACCTGAATGGCCTAATGGCTTCCCCAGTTTTCTTCAGTTTAAGCTTGCAATGAGTTGCTCAAGATATGAGCCGCAGTCAGCTTCAGGTCTTGTTTTTGCTGACTGTAAGGAGCTTCTCCATCTTTGACTGCAGAGTATATAATCAATCTGATTTCTGTGTTGCCCATCAGGTGATGTCCACGTGTAGAGTCACCTTTTAGGTTGTTGGAAGAGGGTGTTCGCTATGACCAGCTTGTTCTCTTGGCAAAACTTTATTAGCCTTTGCCTAGCTTCATTTTGTTCTCCAAGGCCAAACTTGTCAGTTGTTCCGGTTACCTTTTGACTTCCTACTTTGGCATTCCAGTCCCCTATGATGAGGAGGACATCTTTTTTTGGTGTTAATTCTAGAAGGTGTTGTAGATCTTCATAGAACTGGTCCACTTCAGCCTCTTCTGCATCAGTGGTTGGGGCATAGACTTGGATTACTGTGATATTGAATGGTTTGCCTTGGATGCGGACCGAGATCATTCTGTCATTTTTGAGATTGTATCCCATTACTGCCTTCCTCACTCTCTTGTTAACTATAAAGGCCACACCATTTCTTCTACGGGACTCTTGACCACAATAATAGATGTAGTGATCCTCTGAGTTAAATTCACCCATTCCCATCCATTTTAGTTCACTGATTCCCAAGATGTCAATGTTCAGTCCTGCCATCTCTTGTTTGACCACATCTAGCCTATCTTAATTCACAGATCTTACATTCCACGTTCTGATGCAGTATTGTTCTTTGCAGCATCAGACTGTTCTTTCACCATCAGACACATCCACAGCTGAGCGTCCTTTCAGCTTTGGCCCAGCCACTTCACTCTTTCTGTGGTTACTTGAACGCTCTTCCCCAGTAGCATATTGGGCACCTTCTGACCTGAGGGGTTCATCTTTCAGTGCCATATCTTTTAGCCTTTTGTTACTGTTCATGGGGTTTTCTTGGCAAGGATACTGGAGTGGTTTGCCATTTCCTTCTCCAGTGGATCACATTTAGTCTGGGTTCTCAGCTATGGCCTGTCCATCTTGGGTGGCCCAGCATGGCATAGCCCACAGCCTCATTGAACTGCGCAAGCCCTCTCGCCTCGTCAAGGCAGCAGTCCATGAGAGAGGGGCGGGATATAAATCCCATCAATAAATAAACATTAGAAATCCATTGTATTTATTATTACTACACAGAACATGGACAGTGCCTCCATGAAAGGTCTTAAAAGAATTGATCCTGTAAGCACAATGCATTGTCTTTTAGTATAAGACAGCTCTTTGGCCCATTTTTGGTGCAATCTTGCTCTAATTATATCCTAAACAAAGACTGTCAACAGTGTTCAATCAGTGCTGGATAATCAGCAGACATTTTAACACTTGTCAGTGATTTTTTCTGCAGGGGACCCTGCAAAGGTATAATAGACATTTTCACTCAGACTCTCCAAAATGATTTCTGGGTATTTTTCTTAGGTTAAAGGTTGCCACTGGGCAAGTCAAGCTAACCAGCAGCCCCAATAACATGCTATATTAAATTCAGTATGTAGAGCTGTTCAGCCAACAGGTGTTACATTGTCAAGCAATAGCTCAGTGGTACAGCTACTATTCACGCTAACAATTTTACAAACAAGCGAGTTTCTTATACAGTCTTCACCACCTCCAGGCATTCTGATTCCTTTTTAAGTACAGAAACATTAATTAGATTTTGACCACAGACCCCGGATTTGACTTACCCTGACAGGGTTTCCATTAGCGTAATCTGTAGAGGAATTCACTGTTTTAACATCTGTATGCCTGAGGCCTATCTCACATTTACTGCTGGAGTCTGAAAAGCCTCCCTTGTACAGCTGTATGTTTCTTCTTGCTCCCAATTTCACAGAAGTCATTTCAGCACCAAATGGTAATTAGCAAAGGGATGGGCCTCAGCTGACATGAATGCAATTTATTGTTTTCTGAAAGGCCCTGAACCAGGCAAACAAAGAACACAGTCTTGCTGTCTGGCATTTTATTAACTTGTATTATTTTGTGTGTACCTCACTGAAGGGAGATCTTCAAGCAAATTCAGTTGCTAATATGCAGTAACATGCATGCTTTTGAAGAATATTAATTTCAGTTCAATTAAGCACATTTTGTGGGCCCGCTGTCGCTAATGCAGGGTAGGCAGTTCCATAATTATCTTTGGTATTAACTTTATCATCGCCAAGCTTTTGCATAAATGCAACCTTTCATCTTTAAAATGCCAACGCTTCTTCAATTTTTGGCAACCATACAACATTACTAATTATTTGCTCATTATGTGTGGTTAACTGATGAATCATTAATAAATGAATGGCTGGATAATATATTTTTATGGTAATTGAAGATATAACTGATTGCAGAGTTACCGAGCTTTTCCAAGCTATACTAAAGGAGCAGTAGCTGCATAATTGTTTACAGATGAGATGTAGGCCTCTGACAAGATTTCTGTCACAGTTGTGGTCTGTCATTTGCAAAGGAATCATTCTATAAGGAAGTCTTCTATGCTAGTAAAGCACTAATGGCAAAAATACAATGGGCATATAAATGAAAAATTTTATTTTACCACAAACATTTGCACCTTGAAACCACGAACCATACCATCAACCTCAGGACCCTCACTGAAAATCCAGAGAACTTACCTGTATAGAAGTTCTATGACTGCACACCAAAACAAGGCAAATTCTCATCCAAAGAAGCCGGTAATACACAGTTCCTCATGGAGGGAGGGAGAGAATAGAAGGAAGAAGAAAGGTAACAAAGAATAAATATAAGCAAATGCAGTTATCACACACCAAGGCCAAAATCATGCATACGTTCTAAAGCCAAAAAAAGCTGGAATGCAATTGTAAAACCACCTTCCTGTATAGCCACCAATTGATTCAGCAACCTGGTTCAATCACATTCAATCATATCCATATCAGACCCCAAACTAGTCAGGATTCCTAGCTATGTGCATGTGGCTATGTACAGACTTTACCACCTGATTAGCATAAAATACCCATATGAATGGCCCCACCCAGGGTTATGACGGTTTCCTGTAGAAGTGGTAAACCTCCTGCCCCTGCTGCCTCTGCCCACCATTGCTCAGTGGCACAGGGAGAGAAATGCCAGGGAAAGAGGCGCAACGTGTCACCCAATGCCATGATGTCATTTCCAGTGAGCCTCAGAAGTGACATCATTGTGTCAGGCAATGTCTAGCATTTGCCCCAAACTCTATGATTAAGCCAGAGTTTAGGACAAATGCTAGAGCAATCCCCCTGGCACAATACCATCACTTCTAGGTTGCACATAGGATTGATTCAAATGTAATGGCAAGCCATGGCTTGGCGCTATGTAACAATCCAGTCCTAAAGAGAATTATACCCCTCTAAGCCCACTGACTCTAATGGCAACTGTGGTTGGCAACCGACAGGAAATTGTGGAGGCGGGATCATATGTTGTTGGCAGTGAGGTCGTCACACTGGGGCAATGCCAACATATCCCACCTCTGCAATCTCCTGTTGGTCGACAGCTACAGTTGCCATTGGAGTCAATGGGCTTAAAGGGGTAATAAATTAATAATCATTATTGTATGACATTGTATAGCAGGGGTGGCCAACGGTAGCTCTTCAGATGTTTTTTTGCCTACAACTCCCATCAGCCCCAGCCATTGGCCATGCTGGCTGGGGCTGATGGGAGTTGTAGGCAAAAAACATCTGGAGAGCTACCGTTGGCCACCCCTGTTGTATAGCCAGGAGATCCTAATATTGTCTAGCAGCCAAATGTCTGTTAGCATTATGCACCACTATGTGGCAAGCTAGACTTGCTTTTAAGGCAAGTGGTTTGCCATTGTCTGTCTCTGCAACCCAACCCTGGTATTCCTTGGAGGTTGCCCTTCCAAATACTAGCCAAGGCCAACCCTACTTAGATTCCAAGATCTGACAAGATTGGGCAAGCCTTTACCACCTGATTGGTGGGTATAATTCTGTTTAAAATTGGATTGTTACATAGCACCAGGTCCTGGCTTGCCATTACTTTTGAACCAATCCTGATACAGAAAACACCACTGGAATAAACATCCACTAATGCATACAGTGTGGAATGCCTTCTCTAGTACAGATCAAGTATAAAACACTGAAATCTTTTTTGGGGGGAGGGGGAATGATGGAGTAGATTCAATATCTACTCCACAGACTGCAGACCAATAGACTTTTTTTTCCTGACTGAACATTATTAATGAATTCAGAGATAATTGCTGGGTTATGGATTTTTTTAAAGCCGTCCTTTCTCAAATTATCAAGACAGGCAGTATTCCAAAATAAGAAATGTAACCCTGCTTCACAACTCAGTTTTAAACCATACAAAATTGGGCAACATTCCTTCTCTGGTTTGAGAAGCCCAGACTGTAACTCAAGTGAAAAATGCAAAGGAGACTTCCAAATCTTAATTGTAATTATTTAACCAGGTGGGCTGTCTTTTCCTAATGATCATTTCCATGAAAACAGAATAACTAATGAGGGTCCTAAATAAACCTTTGTCTTCCCATGTACTAATGATCACATTTATAAATATGCAGAGAGGACCCCCCATGCATGTTGCTAATGATAAGTAATTAAGCACCAGGCATGGAAAACTACAGAACAGGGTCATGTTAATGCAAGGGGAAAATTAAAAATGCAATAAAATAAGTTGTATAGGAAAGATTAAACTTTTGGCCTCTACCATTCTTGGTACAAAAAAAAAAATCTTTCTTCGCAGCAGAAATCTGAGGTTGATACTCTGGTAAACAGAGGGCTCATTTTTTCACTTAATTTTATGTGCTTCTATGCTGAGCTCAGTTTGAAAAAACAAGCAATACCCTCTCCACTAAAACCAATGATCTTCTTCAGGCCAAATTGCAGTGTCTTTAGAAAAAAGGAAAGAGAGCCAAGTTTGCCATTAGTAATAATCTCCTTTTTCCAGAAGCCATTTCTAACTTTTTGGCACTAGAAAATACGGAGATATTCAGATTAAAATCTTAAATTTTATCCCCAAAGATTATTGTTCTCACAGGAGTCCTCTGCAAGAAGTTTTCTCGGGCTAATAAAAATCAATTTTGAGATTAAAATGTTATTTTAGAGAGAAATTTTAAAAGCTTCTCTTTTGGGGGTATTGGCAGTAGCACCTGAATGTGCAGCTTTAAAGCTATTTAACAGGATAATTTACAGACTTTTTAAAGAGTCTTAGAATTGACAGCAAAAGTCCTTGTCAGGCTGCTTGGAGCCATTGATCACAAGCTTTTCTGATACTTACATTCCAAAATTCTTCATTCTGGTTAATCCCTGAACAGAGGGAAGCTAATTTTCTGCTGCAAGTTTCAAGTTTCAGCAAGATGACAATCTTGGTTGGAGGAGAAATTGTTTGCTGTTCTTTATGCCTGAAATTTGGGATTTTTATTTTTAATAATGCTACCTAACATACACAGCAAATGCAAACAGGAGAACAGGAAATCTGACAGGTATCAAATGAATATTTTGTCTTTACAGATAATTTATGGGAGCCTTCTTCACACAGCCATCTGATCTGATAGTGGCCATGGAGGTGTTATGTCTGGGTTTGTTTACTTGAGGACTGTGTGAGCTTCAACCCTGTAGACAATAGAGAGGTAGGATTGAACAGCTGCAGTCTGGTTGGCTGAGCTGCCATAGACTACCTATAGGGAGATTGAGCTGAAGTTTGAATGCATCTATGGGTCTACAGCGGGGTAGAGTTTCCAATGGGGAAAGCAGGCATGGCGCTGTGAAAGGAGGGCTGGGTGGGCCCCAGCCAAGCCAGGCCTGTGCAGTGTGCTCTGAGAGGTGCAGAGCACCTCTGAAAGCATACTGCAGAAGCATTCTCTGATGCCCCATCCAGCTGCTTTCGCCTTAAAGGTGAGAGCAGCCAAGTGGGCGCATTCTCCACTGAGCCAGGCTTTCCGAGAAAAGCCAAGCTCAGCGGAGAGCACATGCTGACATGCCATTCCCCTACTCTCAGAAGTCAAGAGCAGCGGGGAGGGGATTCCCTGAGGTGCCCCGTAGGTGAGGTGGCACTTCAGGTGGCTGCGTACCTCACCTACTCCCATGTGCTGACCATATTTGTCATTTGCTCTCTTCTCTCACCTGCTTTGTGACCCAGCTGGAATCCCACTCACCACTACAGAAGCTAGTAGTTGGAAAGAGAACAGGACAGAGAGAAGATGCAGCTGTCTTACTGTCGCAGAAAATTTAAACATACATAGTGTTTAAAGTACAAGGGGACAATGTTAGCTGAAGGAGAAGCCCTATAGGTAGCACTGAGTCACATGATCAGCTTGCCAGAGGCCAGGGTGCAGCCACCTTACATAGGCTCTTCAAGAGGCACCCAGTGTTGTTAAGAGCCATGAGACAGTCCTGAGTCTTCTCTTCTTCACATAATTTTAGACCACTTTGATTGCCCTGTAATAAGCTTTGATTGCCCTTCTGTAATAGTATATGAGAGGCTTTGGAAAATTCAAGAATAAAGGAAATGTTTTATTTAACTTGGTAGGGGAGAGGGGAGGTGAAATCAGGGATACAGCGTATGAGATGACTTGATAATAAAAATGAGGTAACTTTGTAATGACACTAAATTCAGATATTTTTATTTAGGTTGTTATCCAGGGCTTTTTTTTTTTTAGCCAGAACGCCATTCCAGCTGGCATGGGCAGCATTCCGGCTACCTTGGCCAGCGTTCTGACTCAGCCCAGGAAGCTTTAGGGGGCTCAGCTGTGCTTGTGCGGCAGCCTCCCGACCTTGTGCCAGCTTTCAGGGGTCAGGAGGCCCAGCCGCACATGCATAGCAGCCTCCCAACATTACACAGGCTGGTGGGGGTCTGGAGGCCCAGCCGCAGGTGCATGGCAGCCTCCAGACTTCACGCGGGCCAGCAGGGGTTCAAAGACCCATCTGCGCATACGCGGCAGCCTATGGACTTCATGCCAGCCTGTGGGGGTCCGGAGGCCCAGCTGCATGCGTGTGTGGCAGCCTCTGGACTTCGCACAGGCCGGTAGGGGTTCGGAGGTCCAGCAGCGCGTGCACGGCAGCCTCTGGACTTTGTGTGGGACGGCGGGGGTCTGGAGGCCCAGCCGCATGTGCTTGGTAGCCTCCCGACCTCATGCTGGCCGGTGGGGGTCCATAGGCCCAGCCACACTAGTGCAATAGCCTCCCAACAACAGTAGGGGTCAGGAGGTCAAGCTGCTTTGAGTTCAGGTAAGTTGCTCCCATTCCCTTTCTTCTCCCTCTTCCTTCTCCCTCTTCCTTCTCCCTCTTCCTTCCTTCCTTCCTTCCTTCCTTCCTTCCTTCCTTCCTTCCTTCCTTCCTTCCTTTCCAACTCTCTCCCCCCTTTCATTCATTCATTTTTTCTTTCTGTCATTCTTTGATTTTATCTGTCCATTTGCTTTATTTTCCATTCCCCCACTCTTTTTTTCTGTCAGTCTTTCTGTCAATATTTTTTTCCCTGTTTCCCACCTCCCCCATCTTTCTCTCTCTCTCTTTTCTTTCTAAGTCTCTCCCCCTCTTTCATGCATTCATTTTTCTGTCAGTCTTTCTTTTTCCCTATTCGTTTTATTTTCCACTCCCCCACTCTTCCTTTCTGTTAGTCTTTCTGTCAATATTTCTTTTTCCCTGTTTGTCTTATTTCCCACCCCCTCTCTCCTTCCTTCCTTCCTTCCTTCCTTCCTTCCCCTCCTCTTTCTTTCTTTCTTTCTTTCTTTCTTTCTTTCTTTCTTTCTTTCTTTCTTTCTTTCTTTCTTTCTTTCTTTCTTTCTTTCTTTCTTCATTACACCAGGGATGGCCAAACTGTGGCTCTTTCACATATATTGTATGGTTCTTCTAACCCTCACTGCCCCGTCAGCCAATTTGGAGAAAGCATTTTGCTCTGTAAATCACTTCTCCAAGCCAAGCCAGCCAGCAGCTTAGAGAATGCATTTAAAATTAAAGTTGCTTTCTTTCCACCTCTCTCTCATTTCTCCCTTCCTTCTGCTCTCAAACATCTGACGTTCATGTTTTGCAGCTCTTGAACTTCTGACATTTATTCTATGTGGCTCTTAAGTTAAGCAAGTTTGGCCACCCCTGCACTACACCATGCTGGCTTTTGTGATCAAGTAGTGTGTTGGAATTTGGGGGAATTTGGGGTTTCTGAGATGGCTATATGTGTATAGTTGTATATATATATGACTATATATTTATGGACTTTTTCCAGTGCTAGAATATATTTTTGAGGTGCGGTGACTAGAATTGTACACACATTAGGCCACACCTCAAAAAAGATATTATAGCACTTTTGGTGATGTCAGAGGTGTGGCCTAGTAAGCAAATGATGGTGATGTCAGAGGCATGGCCTAGTATGCAAATGATGGTGATGTCAAAGGTGTGGCCTAGTATGCAAATGATGGTGATGTCATGTGCATACTAATTAGTTCCTGCTGCGCTTTTTCTACAAAAAAAGCTCTGTTGTTATCTCTCAAGCATAAAGCTCTTTGGGGACCCCAGACTGTTTAGGGATTTAAAGGTTTATACCAAAATCTTGAACCAGATCTAGTATTCAACCTGAAGCCAGTGCAGCTGATGGAGCACTGGCTGAATGTGGGCTCTGAAAGAAGTTCCTGTGAGAGAACACATTCTGGACCAGTTGCAATTTCCAGGTCAGCCTCAAGGGTAACCCTGCATAGAGTGAGTTACAGCAGTCTAGTCTGGAGGTGACCATTGAATAGATCACTGCAGTTAAAAAGGATGGGAGCCTGACCTGGTGCAGATGGAAGAATGCCAGTCTGGCCACATTTCTAACCTGAGCCTCCATAGAAAGGGAGGCATCAAAAATCACTCCCAGACTTCTGATGGTTGAAACTGGTGTTAAAGGTACATTGTCAAGAGCCAGAATTTGGCAACCTAACCCCAAATTTCCCTGGTCCAGCCACAGAACCTCAGTCTTAGATGGATTTAATTTCAGCCAGCTCTGTTTCAGCCAACCAACCACCACTTCCAAACCTTTGGCCAAAATATCTGGGGCAGTATTCAGCTAGCCATCCATCAGCAAATACAACTGGGTGTCATCCGCATACTAGTAACAGCCTAGCCTGAAACTCCATATCATCTGGATAAGGGGACACATATAGATATTAAATAACACTGGGGAAAGGATTTCCCCTTGAGGGACACCATACATCAAAGAGACAAATCACTTCAAGGTTGTCCTGCAAATCCCCATAAGTTGCTAACAAGTGTTTTTTTTCTTTTCTACAAGGTCTTTGAAACTTTGAAAAGAGAGGCTTTCTTTTCAGCTTCTGCTTTATGTTGCAAGCATAGGTTTCTCATTAACACTTCATATTTAGCAGGTAGGTACAACAAGGTTCCCAAAATCCTTCTCTCTACACAAATCAGGGATCATTCCTCTTTTAAGAGTTATCTCCCTTTCCCATGGGCAGTGATTACTTCTCTTGACTAGAAGCTCTGTCCCTTTTCAGTTTGAATGGAGACCTTCCATGATCCTCTCACTGCTCTTTGCCTCCTTCCCAGTCTTCAGTACCAAAACTGTCCCTTCTTCAACTGTCGGTTCCAAACTGTCACTTCTTAACTGATGCTCTTCACAGAATTCTATTTGAACAGCTTGTCACTCAAAGGTTCTCAGACTCTATGAGGCATTAACCTTTTTTTTTAGATTTCATAATTATTATTATTATTATTTTTGCAAACCTGGGGCCCTTTTCAGGCTTGTAGAATGATCTGTCTTGCCCATTCACAGCTTAAGTCACTGAATTTAAGTATCCAAAGTGGGCATGGACATGAACAGAACCACAAATTATGATTCGTGCATGAATCAGTCTGATTCATGGATTGTTTCAAACACTTCTGAGCATGGTGCTTCATTTCTTTAGTCTTTGCAGTTTGTTTTCTCAGACAGCCTGGTGCTGATTCAATTAATTGCTAGGCAGCACTGGCAGTGGACTTCTGGGAGCCCTAGAAATACCTATAGCAGTTGTCCATAGCTTGATTGGTAATTCTGGGAGCTAATCACAAAGCTCCCATTCTGCAGCATGAAGAGTTGTCAGTGAGAGCTGAAGATGAGTTTTCCTGGGGTACCTGCTTGTGTGGGGAGGGCTATAACTTGGACATTCAAAATCCAATATTTGCCAAACTTGGAGGGTGGGTGAAGAATAGCTTGCTGAAGATTACCTGTGAGTTTGACACCTTTCAAACCAAATTAACCAATGAACCACAAACTCAGTCAGAAATCAAACGTAAAATGAACAAACCACCATTTTTGCATTCCGTGCCCACCCCTAATCCAAAGATTGGCCAATGTCACTATTAGGATATAAGATTGTTACAGTCAAAGGGCTGATCAATACATGCAGGGAAATTATGACACACAGCTTTCCTGTAAATGAATCACTTCACCCTTGCTGATGAGGAACCTCATATCTGAATCCCTCTGCCCCTGGTAAGAAACACTACCTTAAAAAAACATGCTAAGAGGAAGAGTACTAGGTTGTAATCACTGGCTTGTTTCCAATATCATAAGCCTCCACTGATTATTTATCTCCAAAGGCACTAAATTTTGAGGGCTACCCTTAGACTTGCTTAGGGGAATGACAACAATATGTTTATCTTGTTTATCTAATTCCTTTTTATGTAAGATTCAAGCCCTCCATTTGTGATTTTATTTAATGCACATGCTCAAGCAGTCCAATTATTGATGGCTGTGTCATATATATTTACATGACTAAGAGCATCAGTGAGTAGTACTTGTATTCTTCAGTGAAGAATGAATGAGAGGGTTTCCACACCAAGATACATTACAACTTGTACAATACATAGCATATATTTGCCTTCAATCAGGGCTTTTTTGAACAGGAATGCACAGGAACACAGTTCTGGCTGGCTTGGCATCAGGGGTGTGTAGCCTTATATGCAGATGAGTTTCTGCTGATATTTTTCTACAGAAAAGCCCTGTGTGAACAATGGTGATGTCAGGGGGTGTGGCTTAAAATGAAAATAAGTTCCTGCTGTGCTTTTTCTACAAATAAAACCCTACCTCCAATAATGCTCTAAGAACCACACAGATCACAGAGGAGCATAAAAAGGAGCAGGTAGTAGAGAACAAACATTGGCAGTGATAAACAGAACAAAATGGGGTAAAGGTGATTCAGAAAACATTTGGCTGAAAAAGTAGGGTTGCCAACCTCCACGTTCTGGCTGGAGATCTCCCAAAATTACAACTGATCTCCAGGCAGCAGGGATCAGAGATCAGTTCACCACCTGGAAAAAAATGGCCTCTTTGGAAGGTGATCCTCTATGGCATTGTATCCCACTGAAGTCCCTCCCCTTCTCAATTTCCATCCTCCACAGGCTCCACCCCTTCCAAATCTCCATTCCCCAACCCAGAGTTGGCAACCATATGAAGAAGTGAGTCTTGAGGATGCAATATCATGACCAGATACCAAGGAGGAGAACAGGATTCCTGTTCTATATAGAAGAGAGAATGACAGCAAGTGCTGTTCTCTCTCTGCCCTGTGTGATTAACTAAATCTGCTAAGGTTTATATATATCTGTTAAAAGTACAATATTTTTCCAGATGATTGGAGTGAGTTTTCACAGTTAATATGCAGTTGTTAATTATTTATAGTAGAAGATCCAGAGGTCTTTCTTCAAGATTGTATTTCAGTTGAATGAATATTGCCTCCTAAAGTGATGGAAATCCTAGAGACAACCAGAGCCGTATGTGACACTAAGTGATTAGTTAGCAACATGTCAATGGATTAATAATGGCAACAAATACTGATCAACAAAATAAAATGCACTGTCTTGATTCTACATGGGTGATATATTCCAGTTTTTTGGATTGCTGTTATCCCTATCTTATTCTCATATTTGATTCTTTTTAACTCATTACAAGGTTTTTACACAGAATGACTCTTATGTAGGAATCTGCAGTCCTACATGTGTAAAGTTCTATATATCATGGACTTAGATGTATTAAATTCACTTGCATGTCCCCACACTGAAAAGTTGCATGTAAAGATTGCTTCTCAGATTTAAGGCCATGGTACAAAATTATCTTAGAAATGCCCTACTATTACAATTTAAGGTCCTATACAGCCAGGGACTAGCATACCAGCAGGACTGTCTCTCCTTGTATGTGCCCCAAAGATCCTTGCGCTCTTCAGACCAACACCGCTTAGTGGTCCCTAGCCTTGCCTCAGCCAGGACCAGGGCTTTTTTTCCCCCCTGGCCTGGTGAAACATGCTCCTGATTGAGACCCGGGCCCTGTGGGATCTGTTGCAATTCCACAGGGCCTGTAAAACGGATCTGTTCTGCCAGGCCTTTGGTTGAGGTGGTGGTGTTGTTCAGTCGCACAGTCAAGTCCAACTCTTTGTGACCCCATGGACATCAAATAACATTGGCCTCCCATGCTTTAGGTGTCCTATAGCACTACTAACATCTTGGGTGCCAGAATCAGCACCAGTTTCCACTAGAATGATTTGCTGCCTCCCTCCTGGTGTGAGCTCACTGTGTGTTGAACTGTAATTACTCGCTGCTGCTGCTTTAATTTTACTTATCTTAGAATTTAACTTACTACTGATGTTTTAGTTGGATTATTGCTTTGGTATTTATATGCTGTTGTATAATATGATGTGAGTCACCCTGAGCCCATTTGCAGAATAGAGTGGGATAGAAATTCAATAAATAAATAGAACCCACACACTTGATCTTAGCCAAAAGGCTGAGAAGCTAACTGTCCAGCCATGAGCATGAGTTATACAGGTATGCAGGAATGTCAAAGAAATCATGCAAATTCCGGCATTAAAGTAGCTTCTGTGTAATAATTTTGTCTTGTTTGTCTTTGGAGTACAGGAAAACTTTCAGGAAGAATCTGGAATGGAAGAACACAAAAAGGTGGCTTTGTGGGTGTTTTCATCACACATTCTGGCATCATTTCTGTTGTTTGTAATTCCCAGCAAAATACACTCAAAGTCTTAGGTCAGTTTCAAACTCCAGTTTGACTGATATTAAAACCGAAGACAGACATATATATATGAAGGGCCAGAACAAACATCTCTAACAATTTTTTTAAGGAAAAGGGAAAACCAATAAGTTAAAAAAAATTAAGGTGAAACCAATAAACTGGAGTCTTTGAAGATTTCTTTTAAGTCATTCCTATTAAATTTCCAAAGTGACCTTTAATTACTTCTCAGAGTGTTTCTAACACCCCCTCCAGATTGGTTCCCTGTCCCTAGTATGTAGCCCCATAAAGAGAACTCTATGTGTGCTTCAACAGACTAACGCAATGTGCACCTCAACCAGCCAACTTGGTTTTAATTTTTATGGGCTATGCTGCATTGCCTTCCTGCTAAAGCTGTTTCATTTTGTCTGCAACCAAAAATCAAATAACCTGAAATAAACCTCTGCCAAATAGGCTTGACCTGCAGTGGAAGCCAAGGCCCTTGGGCTTGTAGAAATAAATGGCTGTCATTGAGACAAGCATCTCCCCCATCCTCCCACCCAGAGTGGGGTTGACAACAGATGTTCTTTCTTTTAATATGGTATTTTGGTAGTTGGCTATGACAGGGGTGGCCAACGGTAGCTCTCCAGAAGTTTTTGCCTACAACTCCCATCAGCCCCAGGCTGATGGCTGGGGCTGATGGGAGTTGTAGGCAAAAAACATCTGGAGAGCTACCGTTGACCACCCCTGGGCTATGAGAGTCAGGCAAGACATGCCCTCCCCTCCCAATATTAGCATGGTTTCTTTCCTCTGAAATGGTAAAAACTGGAAAGAGACTTTGACTGGAAAGTACTGATATAAGACAACTACAAAATTATTTTAGAAATGCCCTACTAATACAATTTACTTCCACAGAACTCAACATGACAGAAGCAGAGCTGTGTCTTCAAATTCAGGTTAAGCTGAACCACAGGGCATCAAAGGCAATTAGAAGAGGTAGTAGGTGGAAGGAAAGGCTTAGAGAGACTGTGGTCTGTTATGGGAAGGAGGTATTGGCAAAAAGTTGCTCCCCCTTTCACACATGGAAACCTTCTGTGGGATCCAAGCCAATGATATCTCAACCTTTTTGTCAAAAGCAGACAGATCTGCAAATAGAAATCTGTGGAAAATCCATAATATTTTATTCCATGCTTCTTCCAAGGAACTCAGCTGGTGTACATTGTTCTATTCTTCTCCATTTTATCCTAATACTAGTATACTATCAGAACACTACATTTCTAAAACTGATGGTAATGAAATTTCAGATGATGCATGACTACCCATATGAAAAATCAAACTGGTGGCATCCAGTGGTAAAATACCAATGTTGTTAGCTGTAAGAAGTGGATGGGAGTGCCACATCTGGTACTTGCCACTCTGGGCCTATAAACAATTGCTGGAAAATTGGCTGGGGTTGAAAAAATATTGTTTCACACTCCCTGAATTGTGGAAATGTCAGTGCAGCTTTTTTTGGAGGGATACTTTTTCTTGGGATGAGAGACTTAGAGATACTTTACAATAATCTGTCTTTACAGGTATGTTGATTGAGAAACCACTGCAGGGGCATGGAAACAAGCATACCTTCCCAAAAACCATCCATCCAGTTCTCCAGATCTAAAATTCCAAACTGTTATTTCCAGCTCTTTGTATGTATTCTGGATGAACACTCAGGCTAGACAAGCCACTTTCAGTCTCCCTTTTGCCATCTAGGCGGCTGTCACTTAAGTTATGGCTGTTAACTAGGGGCACGGTCACCCATGCTAAATAATGCCATTTCAGTCTACTTCAGAAACTATTTGAAAGTGGATTTTGCCATTTTACACAACAAAATCCAGTTGGAAAGTGCCTTGAAAGTGGATTGAAAGTAGGGGTGCCAGGTCCAACTCAGGAAATACCTGGGGACTTTGGGTGTGGATCCTGGAGACTTTCCTATTATCTAAAATAAATAAATACATACATACATACAAATTCAGCAGCTCAATTTCCTTGAATAGATTCTTCATTTCCTCCTCCTGTTTTCTGTCTTCGAAGGGTTCCCCAAGCAGCTGCATTTCCACTAAATGAAACATATGAACATATGAAGCTGCCTTATACCGAATCAGACCCTTGGTCCATCAAAGTCAGTATTGTCTTCACAGACTGGCAGCGGCTCTCCAGGGTCTCAAGCTGAGGTTTTTCACACCTATTTGCCTGGACCCTTTTTTGGAGATGCCAGGGATTGAACCTGGGACCTTCTGCTTCCCAAGCAGATGCTCTACCACTGAGCCACAGTCCCTCTCAAAATACAGTCCTCTACTCCATGAACATATGAAGCTGCCTTATACTGAATCGGACTCTGGGTCCATCAAAGTCAGTATTGTCTACTCAGACTGGCAGCGGCTCTCCAGGGTCTCAAGCTGAGGTTTTTCACGCCTATTTGCCTGGACCTTTTTTAGTTGGAGATGCCAGGGATTGAACCTGGGACCTTCTGCTTACCAAGCAGATACTCTACCACTAAGCCACCGTCCCTCCCCACACACACACACTCACAAAGGGAACACACACACACTCACAAAGCAGTCAAAATAAACACAGTTTGCAACACCACATTTTTTTTATCTCATTGGGGCATTTTACTCATGGGAGTTGCTGGATGTAGCAAACTGGAGAGCCAGTTTGGTGTAGTGGTTAAGTGTGCGGACTCTTATCTTGGAGAACCAGGTTTGATTCCCCACTCCTTCACTTACACCTGCTGGAATGACCTTGGGTAGCCATAGCTATCACAGGAGTTGTCCTTGAAAGGCAGCTGTGTGAGAGCCCTCTCAGCCCCACCCACCTCACAAGGTGTCTGTTGTGTGGGGAGAAGACATAGGAGATTGTAAGCCTCTCTGAGTCTCATTCAGGGAGAAGGGTGGGGTATAAATCTGCAGTCTTCTTCTTCTTCTGTATTTCAGTCTTCTTCAGACTAACACAGGAAAATGAAACTACTGAACAGAGCAATCTAAGTTCTGGTTAATGTTTTACTATCCATATAAATAATCAGATTCTGGATTAACTCTTTATTATCCATACAATCACTTCTGAAATGAATGCCAAACAAACAAAGTGACTGTGCTGGTTTCCTCACTCACACTCTCATTAGGAACAGCCACGTGCTGGCTTCCTCTCTCACACACTTACCCTGTCCCCCTACAGCTTTGTCCTGCTAAGATTTAAAGGCACAGACACCTTCTGAAACAATGCAGTTCTTTGCAAGCTTCTTCCAAGCCTGCTAAGATTTAAAGGCAAATGGTGGCTGTTGGCGTGGGTCTTCCCCCTGTCAGCCAACTGGTGGTGGTGAGGAGGAGCCTACAAATCTGGGGAATCCTCCACTGGGACCTGGGGACTGCTGAGCCTCATTGGAAGTGCATTTAGTGTGTGTGACCACACCTGTGGATCAAAGATCAGTCAGCGTCAATTACCACTGACCCCTAGCAACAAGTTAGTCATGTCACAGTCTAAAAAGAGGCTCTACCTAATATTGAGTCCAGCAACCTTGGAGAGCAACAAGATTTTGGGGAGTATAAGTTTTCAAGTCAAAGCTTCCTTCGTTAGAGCTTTGACTCTTGAAAGCTGATAGCTTGAAGGTCTTGTTGGTTTCTAAGGTGCTGCTGGACTCAAATTTAGCTCTTCTGCTGCAGATCCGCAAGGCTACTCACAGACACTAGCCACCTAATCAGGACCAGCCCTGCGACTAGGCAAACTTGGCAATTGCCTAGGGCACCAGCCTTCTGGGGGCACCAAGTTGGGTGCTCCCCATGTGACTTTGTGACATCAGTGATGGGGGGGACACCAGAAGTTAGCCTTGCCTAGGGTTCCAGATAGTCTAGGGCCAGGCCTGCACTCAATACATATCCCTGCTTCTGATTGTTCTCCTGTACCTGTTTCTTGTTGGCTTGCTGCCCCACACTTAAATTGCACCCTGGGTCACTTGTGTTGCACTCATACAAGTGAAAATCTGCAGGTCATTGGCAGGTGAAATGCACAATGACCTGCATGATCTGCCTCATATCAGAGACACAATTTGAACAGGCAAGCAATCAACACAATCTGTTGCTGTGATCAGTATCAGCACTCAACTGTCCCTTGCCTCTTAAAATATTTGTATATTTTAAATGTTTCTTAAATTAACTACTTTAAAAAAAATTAAGCAATCTTTGGGCATGACTCAGCCTGTGCTTGCCATGGTCCCATTTTAGCATCCAGGAATTTGAGATTAAATACCGTGGTATGGTACAGTGTGGGAGAATCTGCAGATCCACAATAGCCCTTGAATGCCTCAGGAGCTCATCAGTCCTCTTGTACGTGACTGACACAGCAACTGTGAAAAGATGGCCACAAATGAGGTTTGAATAAAAGAAGCAAAAACAACATAGAGAAAAATCAGATACAGTGGGGGGGCAACAGTGTCATCTTAAAAAACCCTTAAAAAGCATGAACCAATCATTGTGACTGCAGATTAAATGGCTAGCATGGAAGCAACTAAGATTGTCCTGCCTTCGTTAGACCACACCAGAACCACAATTTTATTTGCAAAAATTTTATCTTGTTTCAGAAGAACCAACAGAATCAATTATATAATGCGGAATAGGGTTACCAATCCCCTGGTGTGGAGCACTAGGGCATCCACAATAAACCAGCCTCAAATATGAAAAAAATCATATATTTATCAATATAGTATAAAGAACTTATACAAAAGTGCAATATATATCACACCCGAAACCAACGTCCTTTTCAGTTACAACCAGTTCTTTAAAGTGGTAGTCCGGGGTGTGGTAAGACACACCGTGAAAATAGAGTCCAACACTTCGAGACTTCTTTCAGCAGTAGCCAGTATAGAGACAAATAGCAGCAAAGCGCAAGACCGCAACAGGGATGCACGTATTTCCCTGTTTCACACAAAGCTTCTACAAGCTTCAAAATTATTTAAATCATTCATACATGGCAAATAGTTCAAATATTCTGCAGATTTCAAACGGCCATATGTGCATCCCTGCACATTTCAAGGGTCAATTCAAATGAATGAGTCTCAGAACACCAATGTAGGTGGTTTTCGCATGCAGATTTTGCTGCTTGCGGCCAACAGAATGCAACCACTTGTTTGAGGCAGCTCCACATAATGTTGTACTCTTTCTGAGCACATCTTTTGGGGCTTCCAGAGCAAAGGGGGTATTTTTTTTATCTGACTTAATGCAGAAGTGGCAAGGTAGCTGCAGGCAGAGTCTCCACTACAGTTTCTGCCCACAACCAACCCAGGGGAGAGGAACAGAGCTTAACTCCAGCTCCATAATGGTAGGGCTAAGCTCCAGTCCCACCCCCTTTAATTGGCTTTTTTGTTTCTGTTCTTTGCTTTGGTTCATAGCTGAGCCACAGCGTCTATTTAACCACAGCTCAACTATGAAGCAGGAAAGGGGGGCGGAATGCCCAGTGACAGATTGCAAGGAGGCAGGGCAGGGGTTGTGAATGGTGCAGAGATGGAGCCACATCAATATAAGGCAGCTTCATATGTACAAGTCTAATGTGGTTGAGCTTTGTGGAGCAGTAGCTTTGGACCATGTGCAAAGAGTGCATGACTCTGCCCAACTCTTTTTATAACTAGGTTTTGGAGCCAGCATTTGCTATGCCTGTTCTCCAAGCAGATGGCGGAGAGAAAGCCAAAACCAGGGTGACTACTATTTGGAGAGAAACAATGTATTCCCCTCCAGCTGGTATTTAAAAAGACAGAAGCATAATTTCATTGCACCATGGTTTGCATTGCAGCATCTAAATTAAGTGTGGGAGGGAGGTCAGAAAGAACACTAAGTTTCAAATTACAGTTTGCTCCAATTAAGAAATGTTTTTGTCCTTGCACATGAATATCCATTACTGACAGGCTCCAAAAACCCACCACTCCAACCTTGTCAGTAAAAACCTTATGTTAAGTGGAAGATATTTGCCAAGATTTAAAATTAGACCCACACATTACTTACAGATGTTTCAATGATGGGAGAAAAACTGCACTTACACCTCAACCACACTACAGAATAAAACTAACAATGGTGTGTGCTTTTTTGAAAATACTCTGAGTTAATTTTTATTATACAAGTAGCCATCTGAAGAAGCTGTTGCATGCTGCTTAAATTAAATGTGGAGGAATGAAATCAGCAGTATCCTTTTACAGCATATGGTCCAGCAAATCAAATTACAAAGCTTTCCACATCTCATTAACTGCAATGAGTACAGTGAGTTTTATAATAAGTCACTTCCCCCCCTTCCTTCCCCACGTGAATGTTGAACAGGGACATGTCATGTAAGTATTCTCACAGGATGACCCTTATGCTAGGATTAAGAACTAATCTAAAAAGGGAAGGGTCATGGGGTCAAATCTGATCATAACATTTCGTGTGATTGTTTTCCTTGGCACTGTAACATATGCTTTCCTGCAGCCCCAGCTGGAAAAAAATGTTTCTGATAATTTCACTGACAGTAAGTAACCCACACGTTGCCGTTTAATAAGCTTGAGCAGTTTAGCTAACAAAAAGAATTAAAAAATCAAAATGTTTTCAGAGGAGGAAGAGGAAAGGGAGGGTTTCCTTTTGGCAACCAAAGTTTCAGAAAGAAATTTATTATTTCCATTTACAAATGGGATGTTGCTAAAAAGACTTTGCAGCCCTAACAGTGTTTCTCAAACTTCTGATAGCCATCCTGTGAGACACTATTTGTCAGAATTATAAGAGTAGGCAAACTTGGACACCCAATAAGATTCCTGGTTAACAGCCCTTAGGGGAGCCTACTGTTGTTCTTTCCTGACTGCACTTTCTAGTAACATGCTTTACAGCAGTACTACCCTAGTTTTTCAGCACTGCCAGTCAGCAGAAGACACACCGCTTTTTCAGTCAGTAGCCAGTTGCTGTTTTATCTCAAGGTCTCAGGAAGATAAAGCTGGAACCAATCTTTAAGAAGAATACAATCTCCTTTCACCACAAACTTAAAACTGTCTCACAGAACATCTGGGTCATAAATAATGCTCCCTCTAAGCTGCGGAGTCTTGTGACCAAAAATTCTACTTGGTGAGCTAGCTGGTATTAAAATTGTGAACTGCTGCATAAATTAGTTTGCTCTGGGGCTATTTTTTCTGAGCTAAGACAAAAATGTGTGAGCCAGAGGCTAAAAAACTGTGAGCTAGCTCACACTAACTCAGCTTAGAGGGAACTCTGGTCATAAATAACTAACCACATCACATCCCAAGAAAACATTACAGCCTCTAGATACAGTATTTTAATATACATATATAATTTCTTTGCATGTAACATTTTGTCCTGGATTTTCCAGGTAGAATTTTTGTATTAAGCACAGAAATATTCACTCACTTTGTTTAAGTGCAAGTCACTGCTTTAGGTGTGCTTCCTCTATAGGGAGGTGACACGTCAAGATTGATTGTTGCATCCAGCACACATATGTGCTGGAGAATCTCCACCCTTGGGCCCCAATTCATGCTGATTTGAAGGTTATACTCTTCAATTGTTTAAAAGTTTTTAAATTGTATTTTAAATTTTTATGCTTATTACACACTTAGGAGAAGCAGCTAATAACTTAAATGGCTTCAGTTAATTAAGCTACTAATTACAATGCCAGAGTACTTACTTGGAGTACAGATTCCAACTAGAATAAACAATGGAAGCCAGAATCAAACCCTCACAAAATGTGCTTCTTTCTTCACAGGCAACCTACTGCCCCTCCACACACACAAAATAGTCTTCAGTTGGCCCTTGTTTTACATGGATTCCTAATTTTGCATCCAAATTACTGACTTCCTGCTCCTGTTCTTCAGTCATTAAGAGGAATACAATCTCCCTTTCACCACAAACTTAAAACTGTCTCTTATAGGACATGTGGATCATAAATAACAAGCCACAGCACACTCTGAGAAAACATAAGAACCTCCAGATATAGAATTTTTTTTCCAAGGGAAGAAAGAGGCAGCAGCAACTCAGCAAGGCCAACTTTAAAAGCATTGCAGAGGAGGTGAAAAAAGTCAGCAGACTGTTTTTAGACAATTACGAAGTTGTTGGCCCATCTGATGTAGCCAGGCAGGAAATTCCGCAGCTTTTGGAAACCATTTTTAAAAAAATGGTTTGGCACTTGCTGTCCTCCAATTTATATTTCAAAAAAGAGCTAATGCGCTGTAGCTAACTGGAAAAGCCAAGGAGAACAGAGAACAGGAAAAAGCTGGACTAAACAGTTGGTGGGAAAGAGTCCCATGGACATATGAAGCTGCCTTATACTGAATCGGTCCATCAAAGTCAGTATTGTCTATTCAGATTGGCAGCGGCTCTCCAGGGTCTCAAGCTGAGGTTTTTCACATCTATTTGCCTGGACCCTTTTTTGGAGATGCCAGGGATTGAACCTGGGACCTTCTGCTTCCCAAGCAGATGCTTTACCACTGAGCCACCCTCCCTCCCCATGACTGAGAACATGTATGATTGCAAAGTTTCAGCATTATTCCCTTCCTGCAATATTACAGTTGGCAAAGAGTGGGAGTTTTTTGAGGGGAGACATCAGATTCTCTCTGTGCTGTCCACTTGTGTCAGTCATCCCTCCCCCCCTCAAAAAATGCTTTTCTTCTGGCTTTTAAAAGAAAAAAAGTGTCAGCAAAAAACCCATTGGTGGCGGTGAGTATGGTACCAGCTTTGGTACTTGATATGGGCAGAAATCTGCACCTTCACATTCATGTGAATCCCAAATCCACTTTGATAGTAATCTTTCTGAAAACATTGTACCCAAACAAATATCAGGGGGGAAATGCAGCAAAGCCAGGGAAAATCTGGAAGGTGGATAATTGTGTGGCAATGTTGTTTGGAATCTCCCCAATGCTGCAGCTGGGGAAACACGGAGCAAAACCTCTGTCATGTGGAAGTGATCTACATGTTCTTGGGTTTTTGCACTGTCCCACTTGAAAAAGTCAATGCTACAAGTCAAATTTTATTTTGTAGGCCAAGCTTGTCCACACTGTATTCCAACTTCAGTCCATATGGCACTCTTATAATCATTTGGATACCCACTATGTATCTTAAAAGCAGTAAACACCCCAGCTCATGAACTATTTCTTTCCAAAGGCCACATTTAAATCTAAAACAAAAAAAACCCATTATTTGTCCCTCTCCAGTTAAGTATGTCTGATCTACTTGATTAAAGGAAATTGTAGGGCATGGGCCTTAATTGCCTAGAACTGAAGTGTCATGATTTTTAGGCTCATCAGACACATTAATGAGCAAAAACTCTCTTCTTCCAAACACTCGTCTATTCACTTTTAACAGCTTCTTGCAAATGTTTCTTTTAAAGGAATTTTAGCCTCTCCTTTTTTTGGTTTGAATGGACCCTTCTGTATTACAGTTTCTAATGAGTACACAAAATCCAACCATAAACCACAGATAATCAACAGAGTGTTCTTCCTTAACGAAAAGCTGTGCCCAAGTAAGCAGAGTGACTCAATAATGCACCACTAACCACATGCATCTACTCAGCAATCTGCACAGTGCAAGTCATTAGCTGCTGTTGAGTCACCTTTTGACTTAGTTCCTGGTTGGCTCACAGTATTTCTCCAGATGAACATTAGTCAGTAGGCTCCTGTTATCCTTACAGCAACACAAAACTTGCTTAGTTTTTTTGTTCCTTGGAAAATAAGTTGTATCATGATGTTGGGTTACTTGCTGAATGAGCAGTAGTCTTCTAGGCCATGCTTGGCAAGACACAGTTTGCACGTAGCCCAAGTGGTTTTCAAGTCAGAATAAATTTTCCTGAAGTACTAAGGAAAAGAGTTTCTCCTAAGTGCAGAAAAACTAGACAGATTTCCTAGCAGAAAACATACAGCTCCCTAAGGATCCCAAAAGAAAGGAGCAACAGCAAAAACTACTAGCTTAAAAAAAAAGTGACATTCAATGCTCCCAGTTTTGCACCACCAAGTAATACATGTGGGAGACAGGAAACTTTTTTCATTAGATAGAATCCCATTTTCATAATGGGATTGTTTTTTTAAAAAAGGAGAATGGAAAACCAGTGATTTCCTCATAACAAATCAAAATGTCTCTAAAGCTGTCACCAAGCTTAAGAGCATAAGAACAGCCCAGCTGGACACGACCAATGGTCCATCTAGTCCAGCATCCTGTCTCACACAGTGGTCAACAATAGGGCACAGAGGCCAAACTCAAGTATTTGTGTGCATTAAATATTGAAAAATCAATTCTAAACCAGGAGAATCATGGGTGGGCAGAGCATCAATGTAACAACAGGTCACAAATGTCATGATGCAACAGGGATGACAGTTGAGATGTACATTTTGCCTGGGATTGGGGACTAGACACCATCCAACAGGATTTTCCCCATCAACATTTCCCATTTTACTCCACTGCACCAGGATTCCCAGTAGGATTTTCAAAAGATTCAAGAAGATAGATTCTCGGCTTGGGTATAAATCCACCCAAACCTGAATAGATGTGTGTATAAATCCACCCATACTAACAGGCACAGGCTTTTCAAAGTGAACAAGAACAAAAATTATTTAGAAACAAACACAAAGCTGAAGTAAATACCACTTAGTTGTCAGATGTTTGTTTTAAACAGTGCATGCCTAAAGAAAATCTTGTCTCTAGCATGTTTTAATATGCAGCATTTTACTGTAGCTACACACTAAGCAAATACTGCTGGAATTCTGTAACACCTCAGTTACCCAGATAGGTGAACATAACCAATAATAATAATAAATTTTATTTATATCCCGCCCTCCCCGCCTAGGCAGGTTCAGGGCGGCTAACAACAGTTCAATAAAATTATACAATATACAATATAAAGTGATTTAAAACAACATTTAAATTATACATTAATTTAAAACAACAATCTAAAACCAGTTCCAAATGTCTGGGTCATTCCATAGTTTAAAGATCTGATATCACATTTCTGTTAAATTTACCTTTATCTTACTCACAATTTCCAACTGTCCAAATTCTTTCAGTCTTTTAAAACCTAACTGTCCTTTAAAACCTAACTAACTAAACTCTTTCAGTCCTTTAAAACCGAACTAACGAAACCTTCTAAAACTTTCCCAGTACATAGCTCCTATTTACTTTTTTAAAGTGCCATTAATGGGTGCTTGTACTACTGGGGTACATTTCAGCGCTTTTTTTCTGTGACATACATGAAGAAACCCTTGGAGTTCGTATTTCTTTGCTAGGTTAAGTAACTAACTGACATGCAGAGCAACTAAATGTTTATATGGGCCCTTCACTCTTTCCTCTACATATTCTATTGGCTGAAGCCTACAAGCCATGGTGGGAGAAGTGTACTCTTATCCCACATTGCCATTCCTTAACAGATACAAGCATTAACCCTCCATGCTTGCTAGTATGTGGGTAGGGTTGCCAGATCCCTTGTGGCAACTGGCAGGGGATTGAGGGGCTTACCAGAAGCAAAAGGGAGGCCCATCCAATGTGCAGTAATGGTCTATGTCACTGACTAAATGGCTCAGAAGTGACATCATCACTTCTGGGATGCCAGGATGATGTTCTGGTGTTTGCACAAAAACTCTTTGGTAAACTTGGCTTCTGCCGCAGAGTTTTTGCCCAAATAGCAGAGCGATATCCTGACATGATGACATCACTTCTGGGTCGTGTGGGCAGAGATGTAGACATGTCACTGCACATCAGATGGATCTCCCTCTTTTTTTAGGGTAAGTTTTCCTCCACTGGCTAGCTAATTGGTGGCAGGGAGGTGGGGCCTGGCAGCAGGGAACCCCCACCTCCACCCTTGATGTGGGTCATAGATAGAATGGATCAACTGGGATGCAGAATGGCAGCACACTATTCTCACCATTCATTCACGATAATTGCCCCATCATTGCTGCCCAGAGCAGGCCTAAAAAGATCCCTATTCAAATGCAGGAAACATAATGGCATTAAATTACCAGCTAAGGATTCGTTCATGTTTAGGATTGCCAGTGAATGGCCTGCAGCCTGCAAGATTCTGAAATGGGGATATGATGGAGTGCCATGAGGTGATGGGGTGACATCACTTCTTGGGGAAACCTGGAAGTGATGTGACACATCTCCAACAATTCCTAGAAAGGACTGTGATATTTCTGACAGCCATATTTTAATGTTCTTTTTCTCTGCTGACTGCTGAAGTGATGTCAGGAAACAGGAGCCAGGAATGGGGGATGTCCCACCTCCGTCAGGAATCTGGCAAGCCCATTCTTGTTACTGAGTCCATGTGACCCCCATGTGGACTTTATGTAGACATGTTCTGGGAGTTACAGAACTCAGTTCCCAGGCATGTGGGGGTCTAATTCAGACCAGGACCGTGGTGCATGAGGAAAAGGGATGCTAGCCTTTCCCCTACAGTTTTCCGGTAGTTTTCCCTACAGTTTTCCTGAAACAGTTCCAGAGAGCTGCTGTTTGCTCAGAGGGGAAAATCAAATGTACTGCACAAAAGTTTTACCAGCGAGTCAAAATGCAGCTTCCTAGGGGCGTATCTAGTTGGAAGAACAACATGGGGTGGAAGAGAGGCTGAGGCCCTTTCTGAGCTACTTCTTGGGCTTCTCTCTTCAGCATAGCTCCCAGTTTTAAAGGAACATAACATAACAGATCATTATATATTGTGTGCTCATAGTAGCAATGTACAATATGCCCAAACGAAAGAGCCCAACAATCTGAGAACACCCTTCCCCCAAGTCCCTCCTCCAGCATCTAAAACTGGCTTTTTCTGACCTCTGCCTGTTAGATGTTTACTATTTTCAATACCATGCTGGGAAAAAAATCTGCTGTGTGTGCTTGACAATCTTAGGCAGGGCTGGCTTGCCCACTAGGCAAACTAGGCAGTTGCCTAGGGCGCCAGGAGGAGAGGGGGCACCGAATTGGGCTCCCCCCCTCCTGGTGCCCATGGCAAATGCCTAGTTTGCCTGCCTCCCTCTTCCCCCTCCTTGCCCTCCTCCTCTCTCCCTCCCTCTGTCTCTTCACGGTGCTGCAAACTAGCGCCGCACCCTGCTCCGCCCCCCCCCCACCAGTTTCAATGCAGCTGGCATGACTTCTAATCCTTTGAAGGGCCCACAAGAGAAGAGTTCGCTCCCCCTCGCTTCCGGTTCCAGGAAGGAGGGGGAGCGAATTCTCCTCCTGCAGGCCCTTCAAAAAATTAGAAGCCACGCCAGCTGCATTGAAGTTGGTAACGACCAGCCTCGGCGGCAGTGACAGGGGGGTGACGAAGTGCGGTGCTGGCTTGCAGCTGTCCAACAAGGGGCAATATCTTGCATGAGCTGCTCAAACAGGAATAATCCAAATGTGTGCCACTTCTGGAGAAAAGGGCCGGACTTTCTCCGAGGTCAAATAACACCGACATCAAACTGTGGCAAGTCGAGATGCTGACGAGTTGCGTTCAAGCAACAGATGTGTTGTCTGTATATGCTCATAAAATCCGAATGGGAACTGCAGGTAAGATGGAACGAAAGGAGCATGTGACCACACCCTTTCAGTGTTTAAAGAACTCCATTTAAATTATCACAGTAATCCTTACAACAATCCTGCAAGGTAAAGGCACTATTAGTATTTCAATTTTACAGACTGCGGAACTGACACTGGGAGTGTGATTTGTTCAAGAGCCTTCATTGGTTATGCAACCAAGATAAGATTTGAATTGACAGCCTCCTGGGACACAGCTCATTCTCTTGGCCATTGTGTGTTTTTTCTCTAATATAGCTTTGCAGCTCTTGTTGCTTTTTCAAGGATCCATCTAATATGAAACCCAAACACATTGGTGGTGGTCCCTCTGAACACTATTCAATATTGTCTCCTCTCAATTTTTGCATAACAACCCCACAAACATGGGCTTTTAAGCATTCAATTCTACTTCTACAGCTTCTTAAAATTCCCTGGAATATAATTATCCTGATGGGAATGCAGAGAAGATAATTGCTTTTAGAGGAAAAGTTCTCTTTTGTTTCATGTTCATCTGGCTCCTGCAAATGGAACAAGAGACCTTGAGCAGCATAAATACTCAGGCATGTGCCTCTAGTTATTTATTTACAAAGATAGACCTTGACAAATATAATTTGTTCAATACAATTAAAAGGACACATGATAATTCATTTAGACCAAAAATTAAAAAAAGACTTTAAAAGGAACATTGGAATTGGCAGTTCAGACTGCATCATCAGCTGACTTTGAAGAAGTAGCAGGTGTTTCTGTGGATGGAATGTGGGGCTGAAATAATATTTGAAGGGATGGGAGGGAGAGAGTTAAGAGCTGGAGCTATTCTTTATGCATGCAATAATTATACAAATTAGATCTGTGAAAGCCAGGGGATGACTATGCCTTGAACCCTGTCTGCACACAATGGAACAATGAAAAAAATTAATAATTAAATCTATTACCTACGTTCACAGCCTCATTCAAAAGATACCTAGCTAGTTCAAACACTTTGGCACTTTAATTTGAATAAACGCTTGCGTACACTTCCCGCATGATTATAGACACATTCCATTTTAAATGGAGTAGTGTATTTTTGTTGCCTTTATATTTGGATTTAACAAGGTCATGCTTAAAGGCACAGATGCTGAATGTAGTTTGTCAATTCTGTTCTGTGAAGGAAAAAAAGTTAAAACCCTGATGGTGAAAACCTCAATGGAGGAATCAATTTAACCCACAATTTTCTTTCCTCTTCTCCCCACTCAAATAAAGCTAGCATGAGTGCAGATGAGAAAGCCTGCTTCCTGAACTTCACATGAAGTTTGAGAGAGTATGAAGAGTCCTTGAGGAACATCAGATCTACTGTAGGCCTGTTCAGGCTTGCAAATACCTTTCTCTTTGATTCCAACCCCCTCCCACCCCCACTTACAATTGAAAGACCTGTTTGGAAAAATTGTCCAAGGCCTAATATGCAAATGAGTTTCTGCTAGGCTTTTTCTGCAAAAAAACCCCACAAAACTGCCAAACCTCTGGTTGTAATAACCAGGCCTTTCTTTTTCTTTTTTAGAAGACCGATTAAACACAAAAGTGATGCTATTGTAGGAAGAAAAGTATGAAAAGATTTGACCCCCAATACTTGTGAAAGATGAACAAAAAATATGTCCTGTATAACACACAACATTTTAATTTTCCCTTTTTATGATGTAATATTTAATTAAGTAGTATATGCTAGATTTATTATTACTGGTGATGGTAGTGAAGATAAAGACAGCAGTGGTAAACAAGCCAACATCCAAAGAGCAATGCATACTAATACTTTATCCATTACAAAGTTAAAGTCCAGTGGCACCTTTAAGACCAACAAAGTGTGCATGCACGCTTCCTCGGACAGAATGGAATGGAAACAGAAATAACATCTTACATATAGAAAGTGGGCAGTAAATTAGCATACAGGATAATTTATATGTTTTTAACAGATTAAGAGATTAGTAAGATTAGTTATATGGTAACAACTGTTAGGGTTCAACTGGGGGGGGGGCAACATCACAAGAACATAAATATGCCACAATTGCAAATCGATGTGTCCTTGATGGTGAAAGGCTGTCATTAGGTTTCCTAATTGTAAAGAGTAATATATTTAGAGTCTGTTGTCATGCTTCATTGGTCTCCTCAAGCATGGGTTCAACAAACAAACATCATTTTCCTAGAGGTATTCTGTTCTGCCAGTGAAATCTAAACTAATACAGTATTACAAACATATTCCAATACACTAATGCAAAAAAGAAATACATTACAATACAGTGGATGTATAACTCTATTTTGTGAGAATGAGTTTAGCATATGTAATAAAATAAAAAAAAAAACCAATATCCCTGTTGAGTCCTGTTTGTTCCAAGTGTTATAATAATTTGTAATTCGGCAATTTCCATTCTGTTCTTGAAGATCTTGCAATCAAACAGCTATTTGAGGTCATCCATTAATGTCCTAGAAGGCTAAGGGTTTCTCAGTTTTGTGACTCCTGATGTCAAGTTTGTGTCAATTTATCCTTTGGTGTAGGGTTTGACCTGTTTGTCCTATGTAGAGAATTGAAGGACATTGCTGGCACTTAATGGCATATACAGTGTTAGAAGATGAGCAAGTAAATGAACCTCAGATTGTGTAGCTGATGCTGTTAGGTCCAGTAATTGTATTGATTGGGTGTATGAGGCAGCAAAGTTGGCATTTGGGATTATTGCAAGCTCTGGTAAAAATGTCCATGTTCAAAATAGGTGTTGTATTTTTGTGGGTGAGTAGTTGATTGAGACTGGGGAGTCATCTGTTCACAAGAAAAGGTTTGACCCCCAGTACTTGTGAAAGAGAGCTGTCATTGTCCAATAGAGGTTGTAAATCATTGATGATGCATTGAATTGTTTTGAGTTAAGCATTATATGTGACCACTAGAGGTGTTGTATTATTGTCTTTTTTGGGCCTTTCTTGTGACAGGTTTTCTCTGAGTACTATTCTGGCTTTGTTGATCTGTTTCCTGACTTCATCAGGTGGATACATGCATCCTATGAACTATGCCGAAGAACTGTCTCTCACATTCTCCAGGAAACTACTCAAACATCTGATAAGTGTCCTGTACCACAAATAGAAGCTGATCAAGGACAGACTCTCTGAACTGGGGACCCCATCTCCCCAAAAATCTTTTTGAAATTGCTATAAAAAGAAGAGAAAAGGATATGGGATAATTTTTTTAATCTAGGTTTCAGATTAAAAACAAAATAGAAGTCGCCAGTGATGGCCCTAATCTATAGAACATTAGTCACGCTAGATGCAATCTGGAGGATTCATAATTAGGAACTCTGCTTATTCTGGGGTCCTTAAATGTAGCCACAGAGGGGCATGATGCAGATTGTGTATGTGAAGTTTGGGAAGGGGAAGACTGATGTTTTCATGTGGTTCTCTCAATACAAATTGCCTCATGATCTCTCCAGAGATATTATCTGCTATCAGTATCTGCATGTTTTTCTCTTGTAGGGCAAATAGGAATATTAGGGGGAGGGAAATATAAAAAAAACTCCCCCAGTCACACAGCCTACCACAAATCAGCCTACTATAGCTTGTATTGGCCATTAAAAATAAATGGAGATCTGAAGTCAAACACACACAAAAAAAATCATGATAACTGGTCCCCTGATTTTAATGGGAGGAATAGGATTGCTAGTTCCAGAAAGAGAAATACCTGGAAATGTTGGGGGTGGAGCCTGAAGACAGTGAGGTTTGGAGAGGGGAGGGATTTCAATGGACTGTAATGCCATAGAATCCAACTTACAAAGTGACCATTTTTTCCAGGTGGACTGAGAAAGGGAGGGATTTCAATTGGCTGTAAACAATGCTCCCTCTAAGCTGTGGAGTCTTGAGAGCAAAAATTCTGCTTTGTGAGCTACTAGCATTAGAGTTGTAAGCTACTTTATAAATCAGTTTGTTCTGGGGCCATTTTTCCTGAGCCAAGACCATAATCTGTGAGCCAGAGGCTAAAATACTGTGAGCTAGTTCACACTAACTCAGTTTAGAGGGAACATGGATACAAACTGTGGCCAATGTGATATTTCTTTAAGGAACGCTTAATGAATCACATCTGGGGTTCATAAGTGGTTTTTTGTCCTTATTGGTTTGCATTTACTTGCTAAAAAGTGTATTGAGAGAATTTTTGATGTTCTTACCTGTTATTTGTAATGGATTTGTGAAGGTATTATCTCTTTATTTGCTTATATATTTCCCACGCTTTTAAATTATATTTGGTTATTGATGTCCATGTTTTAAATTATGCAGTTTGAAGAAGCAACTGCAAAACAAGGACATTAGTACAGCCTTGTTGCAATAACTGGACTGCTGGCTGCTGTACAAATCAGATTTGGACTGTTGGGACATCATCCTTCTTTTTCTCACCATTGGATTCCTTGACAATTTCATTTCATTTCATTCGATTTATATCCTGCCCTCCCCACCAAGGCGGCTCAGGGCAGCTCACAATATAAAATTCTAACAATAAAAGCATTTCAGCTTAAAGCATTATTAGAAATAGAGAAGGAAGGGGACCAGAAATGGATAAGGTTTGAGAATGAAGCTAATAATGGGGTAGGAAAACATGGCATCTTTACGAACATGGGGGCGAAGGAACTTAATTTAAACGTGGGACCAAGGAAAAATGGGCTAAATGTTTGGAAGAAATGGCAACCAAAATGGCTGAATCGGGTATCTAGATGGACGCCGTTAGAAGTGTTGATGGAAGGAGACAAGGAGCATAGGTGGAGCGAACTACTTAAGGCTAAAGGATTTAGAAGGGTAGAAGATTTGTTAATACTAGATAAGTTAAAACCATTACATGAATTTCAAGAAGTCGTAGGAATACAATACTGGCTTAAGGCCACAGGGTTGTATACTAAAGTTAAAAAGGAAGTGGAAAAGAGTAACTTAAATGAAGAAGAACCTATGGAAAAGTTTTATAAATTAATGGGTAAAACAAAAAAAGGATTAGCAGGCATCCTATACAGGAGCATGAATTTAGGTAATGAAGGAGCAATAAGCTACCTTCAACGGTCATGGAGTTTAGAAGGCCAAATAACGAAACGAACAGGGGAGAATATAATGGAAGGTTTAAAAAAAGTTAAGATACATAAGGTTAGAGAAATGGAATTGAAATTTTTCACCAAATGGTATAGAACTCCGGCTACTTTAGCCAATATGTTTCCTGGGTTGAGTCCTAAGTGTTGGCATTGTAAGAAAGAAAAGGGATGGTATTCCCACATGTGGTGGGAGTGTCCTGAGGCCAAGAAACTATGGGATATGGTAGTGGGAATGATAAAGAAATTCTTTCAGGTACAGCCGAGAATTAACTTTGAACTAATGCAGATGAGTTTATTAGGGAATGAAAAAACAGGGGAAAACAACCAACATTTCCTAAACGCAATGATATCAGCGGGTAAAGCGGTAATAGCGGCAGGATGGAAGGATAAAAGTAAATGGAAGGAAAGTACTTGGCATAACTACCTCTTTGATTTTGTCCAGTCAGATATAGCCGCTATAATGGTGCAAGAAGAATCATGGGAAGAAAGAAGATCAAGAATTAAAGAAAAGTGGCTGACATATCTGAAATGGGCGAAGGAAGAAAGGAGAGTGGACATTCAGTGGAAGCTTCGAGTCCTTTGTCCCTGGCTGGAAGAAGAAAAGGATGCATAGACTAAGGGGGGTGGGTTGGGGGTAAATGTAAAATGGATATCAGAAACCATGTAGAGAAACGGATAATGTATTAATAATAAAAATATACATATTAAAAAAAAATTCTAACAATAAGATTAATGAATATTAAAATACATTAAATAGTTTACAGCAGTTAAAACAAGAAAACCATTTATCAATGTGCTATCCTACAACCTTCCTTTGGGGTTTTTCAGGTACCAGTCAGTTATGTGCCAACCGGAAGAGGACTGTCTTACAGGCCCTGCAGAACTGCCCAAGGTCCCGCAGGGCCCTGACCTCTTCCGGTAGCTGGTTCCACCAGCAAGGGGCTGTAATCAAAAAGGCCCTGTCCCTGGTTGACTTCAGACGGGCCTCCTTCGGCCTGGGGATTGTTAGTAGATTTTGAGAACCAGATCTAAGCACTCTCTGGGGAACATGTGGGGAGAGACAGTCCCTAAGGTAGGCCGGTCCTAGGCCATATAGGGCTTTAAAAGTAATAACCAGCACCTTGTACCAAACCCGGTATATTATTGGCAGCCAGTGCAGTCCCCGGAGCCCCGGCTGAATGTGCTCCCACCTGGGGAGCCCTAATAACAGCTTGGCTGCGGCATTCTGCACTAGCTATAACTTCCGGGTTCGGCACAGGGGCAGCCCCATGTAGAGGGCATTACAGTAGTCCAACATTGAGGTGACCTTTGCATGGATCACTGTTGCCAGATCGTCGTGTTCCAGGAAAGGGGCCAGCTGCCTTGCCCGCCTAAGATGAAAGAATGCAGACTTAGCAGTGGCTGCTATTTGGGCCTCCATTGTCAGGGCAGGCTCCAATAGCACCCCGAAGCTCTTGACCCTGTGTGCCATTGTCAGTGGCACACCATCAAAGGCTGGCAGGGGAATTTCCCTTCCTGGACCACGTCGACCCAAGCAAAGGACCTCTGTCTTCGCTGGGTTTAGTTTCAATCTACTCAGCCTGAGCCATCTAGCCACGGCTTGTAACGCCAGGTCCAAATTTTCTGGGACACAGTCAGGCCGGCTGTCCATGAGTAGATAGAGCTGGGTGTCATCAGCATACTGGTGACAACCCAACCCATACCTCCGTGCAATCTGGGCAAGGGGGCGTTTGTAGATGATGAACAACATCGGGGAAAGCACTGCCCCCTGAGGCACCCAGCAATCAAGCGTGTGCCTCCGGGACAGTTCACCCTCAATCGCCACCCTTTGTCCCCGACCATTGAGGAAAGAGGAAAGCCATTGTAAGGCCAGCCCCTGAATCCCCACGTTGGCGAGACGGCAAGTCAGCAACTGATGTTCAACCGTATCGAATGCTGCCGATAGGTCTAACAACATCACTACCGCCGAGCCGCCTTGGTCCAGATGCCGCTGAAGGTCATCCACCAGAGCAACCAGCACTGTCTCCATCCCGTGACCCGAACTGATGGGGATCGAGAACGGAAGCATCCTCCAGAAAACTCTGTAACTGCAACGCCACTGCTCTTTCAATGAGTATACCCAAAAAGGGTAAATTCGAGACTGGCCGATAGTGTGCCAATTCGGCCAGATCTAGCATTGATTTTTTCAGGAGAAGGCGGACCACCGCCTCTTTAAGAGGTGCTGGAAAATGCCCTTCCATCAGGGATCTATTCATGATATCCCGTACAGGATATCTGAGCTCCCTCTGGCAAGCTTTAATAAGCCAGGAGGGGCAAGGGTCCAGATCACAAGTTGTAGGGCGTGCAGACAAGAGGATCCTGTCAACTTCCTCCAGGCTGAGAACATTGAAACAGTCCAGAACACAATCCAAAGACAGGCACGGAGCCTCGGGTTCACATACTGTCTCCAATGTGGCGGGGAGGTCGCGGCGGAGCGACGCGATCTTATTTGCAAAGAAATTCGCAAAAGCCTCACAGCCGATCTCCAGTTCCTTAGAATTTGGTCTGCCTTGTGGCAGCATTGTAAGAGTCCGAATTGTATTGAACAAGAAGATAGCATTGGATTGCTTATGAGTTGGACTTCATTTCTGATGGTTTTCTGAGCTGTTCTGTTTTGTTTAAATGATTGCATTGAGTTTTGCTGATTTTCACTATATATTATATGAGTTTTGATAACTTCTTGGAATTTGTTAATTATTGAGGCTGGTAATCACAGAGGCTTTGTGCTTTCTCTTGCTACCACCTGAAGGTTGGCAGCACTTGAATTTATGCTAGTTTATTGAGGTTGCCAACTCTGTTGGGAAATTCCTAGAGATTTGGGGGTGGTGCCTGAGAAGGTAGGGCTGCCAGCCTCCATGTGGTACCTGGAGATCTCCCACTATTGTAATTTATCATCAGACAACCAAGATCAGTTCCCCTAGAGAAAAATGCTTGCTTTGGAGTATGGACTCTATGGCATTATACACTGCTGAGGTCCCTCACCTCTTCAAACCCCACCCTCCCCAGGCTTAGGTTTACCAGCTCTGGGTTGGGAAATACCTGGAGATTTTGGAGATGGAGCCTGGGGAGGACAAGGTTTGCGGAAAGGAGAGACTTCAGAAGGGTTCAATGTCATAGAGTCCACCCTCCAAACCATCCATTTTCTCCAGGAGAACTGATATTTGTCATGGAGGTTAAGCAACCCAAACAGAGAATCATGGAAATTGAGGCAGGGAATAAAGGTTACACAAAGCTTCTGCGAAGACCAGCCTCAAAAATACAAAACTACAAATATCTATGAAAATTATAAATATATCTCCAAATACTAATGCAGTATGACATAGAAGTTCCAGAATTCATACAGAATAAAGAACGTCGACACCGGCCAAACCCAATGTCTTTCAAAATGCAGTCAATGCCAACTTGTTCCAAATGAACAGGTACAGGTGACTTTCCAAAGAGTTTTCATCAGAGTCCAACACTCCCCATTGATAAAGTCTTCAGTACAGGTAGGCAAATTATGTCATGCAACGGGGTTGTACTTGGTCAGAAAGACATTTTACAAGGATACAGTTCAAATGCCAATGCTTCCACTCGCTTCCATACAGTATAGTAAAACTTTACAAAATCTCCAAATCTCACCTTACCTCAATTCAGTGCTTGAATCATTTTTCTCCCAGCCTGGTCCCAATACTAGAAGTGAGTGGGAACAGAATATAACAATGGTGAAGAAAACAGCCCATGAAGACAGGAATATGGATTCTCCCTGCTCCTTCTTTCAGGTATAGTTTTATCTTTATCTAAAATGGCTGCTGTCTCCCCCACCAGCCCTCCAGCTTCTCTTATCTAACAATAAGATGGCTGGTCCCAATTATGATAACAAATGCAGCAAAATCTGGCCAACCAGACACAGAGTCAAGATTTCTACATACTTGGGGAAAGCTGCCCTGAGCCTGCCTCGGCAGGGAGGGCGGGGTATAAATAAAAATTTATTATTATTATTATTAAATTCCAAGGTATATATAAAAATAAGACTGCAAATGGTTCAAAGAAAAACAAACCCTGGACTGATAAGGAGTAAATAAGCCACAAGAGCATGGCATATTAAGAATAGCTGAATGTCAGTTAAAGGAAAAAGAGGGGAAGATCGAATCCATCTGATAATTCTGGAGGGGAATTTTGAGGAGTGGGTGGGCCTACCAAATTGTTCATCATCTGAAGATTCTTTGCTTGAAGTACCTCTAACAGTGATTTGGGGTTCAGGTTTTGTCCATTTAATAATCCAATGAACATCGTTAAAGAGAATACTTTATGTCTGTGTCCTTTTCCAATCCAAAATCCCCCAGTGCCAAAGCAGCTGAAACTCCCTGTAAAGTCCCAGTTGCGAAATGATCTTCTCTATGGAGGGGATTGGCTGTATTGATCTGAGTGGAACCATCTATAGAGAGTTACAAAGCATGCAGGAAGAACATTTCAATAGTTCAGAGATGTGGACTGAGGGAACAGAAGCTCTGAGGTGTGACTCAAAGTTTTGTTTAATATGCTCCTGTGTGACTCTCATTATTATCACCTTTTAAAACTGTGGGGAGGAAGGTGCCTAAATGCCAGCTGCCTATTGGGCAGGCCTCAATGACTGACAAGTCATTACAGCAGCTGAACTTTACAATAACCCTATGTGGAAAACCTTCCACCCTTTTTCCAAGGAAGATATTGAAGATATTGGATGTATATCCTGCCCTAAGGACAACTCGATACCATTTTGTGAGTCGCAAAACTAAACAACATAAATATGAAGAAACTCCATGCCCATTTAAATAGCAAAAGGTGTGGGGGGGGGCATTCCACGTCTGCTTGAATCCAATTCAACTCTTCTCTCTCCCTCAACCTCAGAAGTGTATTGCATTTGGCACCAGGGCATCCCTTTCACTGGTGCCTTCACTGAATAGAGATGTTATTCTGTCATGCTTATTTAAGCAGAAAGAGCATTATCGTTCATACTGTAGCGGCAGCTTGCCCAAGGTGTAATAAGGTGCCAAGCAATGTGCCAGAAAGGTTTGGGAAAATAAGTAATGAGCAGTTGCCCTGTTAAATACCATCATGACAAATTTGCTAAGTGTTCAGCAAGATAAAACACAGCACTTTAAATGCCCAGCTAATCAATACAGAGCACCTAGTGGGCTATTCATTTTATAAGGAAGGGCAACCTTTTAAGGCTTGTTCTTCTGGCACCGGCTCAGTGTCAATGTCCTTTCAGAAGCTGAGCAGATTTTTAATACTTAACATTACTAGATTATTTGGGCCCTATGAAATCATTAACATCCACACACAGCACAGCAATTAATTGCTGCTCTGGGGTTTTCAGGCTGACCATATGAAACTTACTTTGGGACAATTTACATTCACTTGATGCTCAAGAAGTGACAATATTCTGTAACATTAACACATTCTCCAGCATTTGGTTGACAAAAAGAAAAGCCTACTAAGCAAGGGAGCAGCTAACCATAGGAGGACAGCAAGTGCTATGAACAAGCTGTTTCCGTGATGATCTGGTGACTAGGTATATATTCTATGAAGTATTGCAGAAACCTTAACATGAGATTGAGCATTCTCTGTCAGCCAGAAATATCAATTTTTATATTTTACAGCTACAAAACAATACATAGTGTATCTAGGGGAACAACTCAAGGTTCTGGACCTCTAAAGACCTCTGTATGCATATACTAAGGCCTTTGATTTCTTATAATTGTTGACATCAACTGAGAATGTTTTCTTGGTTTTACTGTACATGTGCTAAATTCAAACAACAGAATCAACTCTAGAGTTTTTCAAAGCTGCCCCGCAGTTTTAGATCTCTCTTTCATAGATATCCATTAAATTCCAGACCAGTACCGGATGAGAACATGTATGAAGCTGCCTTATACAAAGTAGAACTGTTGGTCCATCCCACTCAGTATGACCTATTCTGACAGGAAGATATCTTTCCGGAGACCCTTTTATTGGAGATGCCAGCAGTTGAACCTGGACTTGAGAAGACTACAAGGTCCCTTTCATGCAGGCTCTTTAAGTCACTTTGGCTTCTAAAGCCAAATTGATTTTTTAAAAGATTTAACACACCTTAAGGATAAAACACAATAACAGCAAAAGTCAGAATACAACATTTTTAGAAAACCCAGATTAAATCTTCATTAATTGTAGGAAAACGGTGCTTAAGGTATGTGAAACTTGTTTTTAAAAATCCATTTGCCTTTAGGAGGCAAAGCAGATTTCACCATTAAAAGTGTGTGGAAACTTTTTTTAAAAAAAAATTGCTTGCCTGACAAGTCAATTAGAGTTCAAAAGCTTTTATGAAAGAGACCTTGGTGCCATCAGCTTCAACTGCCCTCAATATTTCATGCCTCCTAAAGCATGTTCAGTCCTTATCAGGTCTTGCTTTTAATTCAGAAAATAATGTTTTGTTGCATACTTGGGTTGTTCCAGGTGTACACAAACCCTATCTTTAGAAAGGTCCATGTCTCCCTTAGCAGAAGTGATATCTTCCAGAAGAGGGGTAAAGAAAAAAACTTTTTCTTTGAGTTGAACTATGAAGGTAACATCTGTTTATTTATTTTATTTATATCCCACTTTTCACCCCCACTGGGAACCCAAAGTGCCTTACATCGTTCTCCTCTTCTCTGTTTCATCCTTACAAAAAATTGGGCTCTGTAGAAAACGCCCAGCAGGAACTCATTTGCAAATTAGGCCACACACCCTGATCCCAAGCCAGCCAGAACTCTGTTCCTGCTCAAAAAAAGCCCTGGTTATTCTTGTGGGTATTATTTTAAATTATTGTGAATATTAGAGAAGGATAGGACTGAAGTCAAACTAAATAATATGAATTCTAGCTTCAGCATTTTCCCAATTTCAGAACTGCATATAGTTAAATCTTACTCATTTGTACATATATTAACAAACACATCAGATCTAGGACCAAAGCAAAGTAGGTATCAACCTACCAGCCTTATATTGGGGAATTCAGAGGATACACATCTCTGTAATGCAAAAAGCAGGAACATCTCCCCAAACTGTTACACACAACTGCTTGATAATAAAGTGTATGCATGAGTAACATCTCTTTTTAAAAAAATAACATTTCTTGAATGTGAAACACAGGATCTTCCATTCACATTTCAAGGGTGCCACCTCTCCCAAGGAAAATACCCTTGTAATATCACTCTTGAATAGATATCATGTTATTTAAAAGAACACAGTTCAAAATTACAATCTGCTCAGGTAGCAACTCCAAATTCAGCCTGCTGGTTTCCTGTGAAATTGAGCCAGAGTTAAGCATTAGCACCAAAAAAATCTCTTAACCCTTTTTAAAAAAGGAAACTTGACAACAAATCAGGAGCACCCCTATTGAAGCTGGGAGATGGCTGCAGGAGGTAGGAGGCCTTCTGAAGGGCTTCTACTCTTGCTGCATAAGGTGCGAATTCCTCTTCCACCACCTAGTGGCTAAAGTGCAAAATTATCCACCGTTGGTTCAGAAACCAGTAAAATTGATTAGGCTGGCATTCTCTCTAGCCTGGAAATTGTCACTCTTTTGCCAATGTCAAGAAGCCTTTCCGACTTCTGCATGGATGTACAAAAAAAGGGAAAAAATAGACATTTTCGTTTTGAGTACAAAAAATGCAGATTTTTAAAGAAAGTTCTACAAGGAGGTGAAACAGAGAAGCAATTGCAAGAGCTATGTGTTTGTCTCCCCTTATCTTTCATGGTTGCTGGGCTTGCAGTTAGATAATTGCCTCTTGATAATTGCTCAATGCTAGATAAGAGCTGAAGTAAGGCAGTTGGTTTTATCGGCCTTAACATAAGATCCGTCAAGCAGAAGATTAAAGGGGAGGCCCATAGGCATTAGTTCTCAAGGTAAAATATACAAATTGTCTATAGCTAATTAGTCCCCACTTTGTATCATAGCTGTAATCCCTGAAAAGGAGAAGGAATGGAAAAACTCAAAACCTGTAGATCCATTTGAAATGGTCACCAGAAACAAATGGTATTGTACCACTTCAAGTTAGGGAGCAGGTGTATGATTGAATGCTCTCCCCTTCATCTGCATAGGAAAAAATAGGATGGCAGGGAAAATACTAGGCAAAACCATCATTCTGAAAGGCTAGTTTTGTATACACAGGGAGTGATTTAGTGGGGCAGAATTCAAATTGACAATCCCCTCCTCATGACTGATGTGGTACAGTCCAGGAAAGGCTACCAGTTGAATTTTGCCAGTTGCCTTCCTGTGGCCCAGTACAAAGGCCAAGTACATAACTATGTTGCTTTTTATGATGCCATCTCAGTTTAGCTCTATGTTGTCTAGCAACAGAACCAAACACTTTCCATGTTTATTTAACTCCTCAGTTTTACACCTGTGCTTGGATTTTGGTGCTTCATTCTCTATAGTTATAGACGGGGCTTTTTTTTGTAGAAAAAGCCAAGCACAAACTTATTTGCATATTAGGCCACAACCCTTAATCATCATTGTCTCACACAGGGCATTTTTTGTAGAAGCCCAGCAGGAACTTATTTGCATGTTAGGCCACACCCCCTGGCACCAAGCTCACTGGAACTGCATTCCTGCTCAAAAAAAGCTCTGGTTATACGATACAGTTACCAGATGTCCTCTTTTTAGAGGACACGTCCTTTGTGTGTGTGTTTGTCCTCTTGAGCTCTTTAAAAAAAAATTATGAAAATGTACTCTTTTGGGATTGGAAGGTTAGGAATATGCCTAAGTAGCAATTAGCACATCTTAAATAGTAGGAGTATTTAAAATGAGATTTGTCATAGTGATCACTTGTATCAAGTAGTCAGTTGGGAAATATGCCCTCTTTTTTGCTTTTCAAAATATGGTACTACTATGGAAGCAATCCTGAAGTAGAATAACCAACCCCTTTCCCCACTGGCAAAGTTAGAGAAACCAGGTCTCTCACTATAGCCAGAGATCTGCCTCCAACCTCAAACTGCCTGCTGCTGCCCAGTGCAGCGGAAGCAAAATGGAGGGGGGGGGGGGGGTGGGTGGGGGGAATTGGGGCAAGCTATTATGTGGTGTCATATGATGCCACAATCTCCTGGTCATATAACCCCAATGATCTAGCTATCCCCCAAATTTAGATTGCTAGAGATAGCTAGAATGCTGTTATGATGTCACTTCAGATCATGCAATGGGAAGTGATGTCACACAAAGCCTAGCTCTGTACCCCAAACCTCCTGGAGGTTGCCAAGAGCCAGCAGCCCTATGCAGAAGGTCTCTGACCAGCTGTGTGAACAAGCGGACATTCTGCATGTGAGGTTTCCTGTCCTACATTTCTGCTTGTTATGCAGTTGTTCAAACTCCAAGTTTAAATGTGGAGAATGATGAAAGACAGGTCTCCACAGCTTGTGAACCACCAGCCATCCAGAAGAAAAAAGAAACTGGATTTATATCCCATCCTATACTCTGAATCTCAGAGTGGTCATAATCTCCATTACCTCCCCCGCTCCAACAGACCCCCTGTGAGGTAGGTGGGGCTGAGAGAGCTCTTGCAGCAGCTGCCCTTTCAAGGACAACTCCTACAAGACCTATGGCTGACCCAAGGCCATTCCAGCAGTTGCAATTGGAGGAGTGGGGAATCAAACCCGGGTCTCCCAGATAAGAGTTTGCGCACTTAACTACTACAGCAAAGTGGCTATTGACATATCAGCTTCTCAACAATTCCACTCATTTTTGCAGTCCGGGGGGGGGGGGGGGAATGGGTGGTTTGGTTAGGCTTGATGTCTCTCTAGTTACAACAGATGGACTTAAGTTAGGGATGGGCATGAACTGGAAAAATTCAGTTTGTGTTGGTTTGTAGTTTGTGGCCAAACTGTGAAACCAATTCAACTAGGAGGTTTATTTGCAAACTGAACTGGTTTGTGGCCCTACAAGCCCCATTGAAAGAGACCACAATCCTTTTAAACAGGGTTTGCAGAAAACCCCAAAAACAGCTGAGCAGTGGGGAGCAGGCTATACCTGCCACTCAGGTGTTTTTTTGGGTTTCTTGGCAGTCCCTTTAAACTTTAAAGACAAGACAGCCCAAAAGAGCTTAGCAGTGAGGAGCAGAAAGCAGGGTTTTCAGCTGGTTTTGTGCCTTTTGCAGGGATCAGAAAGCAGGGGCTTAAGGGGAGCTTTCTGCTCTGTCCACAAACTGCTGTGAATTGCTTTTAAAGTGTGCAGAAGTTTGTGGTGATAGACCAGTCATTAATTTTGGTTCATGAGCCACAAACAGGGCAAAATTTGTGACCATATACAAGCATGTCCATCCCTACTTAGAGTTGTGGACCTCCAGTGGAGCCTGGTGTTTTCCCAGAATTATAGCTTATCTCCAGTCTACAGTCTATTTCCAGCATCTCATATGTTGAAGCCCTCTGCTGTAAGTAAACAAAGTTCCCCTGGAGAAAATAGCTATATACCCTGCTGAGGTCCCTCCCTCCTCAAACTCTACCCTCCCTAAGCTTCACCCCCAAATCTCTAGATCAAGGGTGGCCAAACTTGCTTAACATAAGAGCCACATAGGATAAATGTCAGATGCCTGAGAGCCACAAGAAATGAACATCAGAGGAAGGAAGGAAGGAAGGAAGGAAGGAAGGAAGGAAGGAAGGAAGGAAGGAAGGAAGGAAGGAAGGAAGGAAGGAAGGAAGGAAGGAAGGAAGGAAGGAAGGAACATGGGGGGAGGCTTGGAGAAGTGTTTTAAAAAGACAAATGCCTTCTCCAAGCCAGCCAATGGGTGGGAGGGGCTTTGAGAGCCACACAAAATGTGTGAAAGAGCCATATGTGGCTCCTGAACCACAGTTTAGCCATCCCTGCTTTAGATAGACTGTGTTCAGCTTAGTAAATAGCAAGTTGTGTGGGCCTAGGCCAGGGGTGGGGAATAGTGGCTCTCCAGATGTTTTTTGCCTACAACTCCCATCAGCCCCAGCCATTGGCCATGCTGGCTGGGGCAGTACCCTTGATAGAATCCTATAGGGGCATGATTTAGGGGCAGTACCCTTGATAGAATCCTATAGACCCTAGATAGAATCCTATAGACCCTAGAAAGACTTGTTGAAGAAAGAATGGAGATGGAAGAACACACAATTTATCTTGGTATTTTATGTCGTTTCCCTCCTGCCTCCCACAAAAACTTACCACTGCCACAGTATGCAGCCATTTAACCTTAAACATTTTCATTTTCAGATTATTTGCTTTTAGCTCTAGTGTACAACACAGAACCCACTGTTTAATGTCATTTTTCCAATATATTTTTTCATCCCCTTCTCTACTGTTCTGTTTGCTGCATCCCCCCCCCCCCAAAAAAAATTTGCAACAAAAATTGTAATACTGCTGTTAGTGCAACCCACCTTAGCTCATGGCATTATCCATGTGGTACCAACTTACCAGATGAAGACCAACATGTATGGTTTATCACAATCACTACCAAGGTGGGTGGCATAATAATATCTAAAAGAAGTGATATAGCTCCATACTGCCAGAAATAGGGAGACCAGTGAGGGATTAGGGGACGTATCTGAAGAAAGAGAAAAGCCCAGGCCTCTGGCAGGCATTGCATAGGAAGTGACAATGTCACACCAGCAGCATCCAGGCAGCGCTCTGATATTTGGGCAAAAACTCTATAGTACCATAGAGTTTTTGACCAAATACCAGAACATTGTCTAGATGTTGTTGGTGTGATTGTGTCACTTTTTGTGTGACCTCAGCCATAGGTCTGAGTCTTTCTCTTGACTGGGAGCTGGGAGGGTAGGACTGTCTGAAGGGAACCTCTGCCTCCACTGGTGGTGGTGGTGTCTGGCAACCCTAGCTAGAAGCCATGCTTTCTAACCTGGAAACACTACTCCACATTTCCACATCAAACACATAGGTTGGGTACAGATGGGCAGCTTGGGGTGGCAACCTCCCAGCTCAGAAAAAAAGCTGCCACAGTCTGAGGTGCCCCGGGGTGGTCAGACAGCACACACATCACTGCCAGAAGAGGGACAGGCTGCACGTGCTCTGGAGGAGCAGTCAGACCACTCAAGCACTTGGGAGGTGCTTTCTTGGCGCTCCCTGGCTATTCGGCTGGGAAAGGCAACAGGGAAGTGCTTTGGAGATTTGCTACCACTTAATAAGCGGTAGCTTTTTAAGGTGGCAGAGAAGCAAAGAGGAATTAAGGCGGCAGAGAGGCTGACATAAGGGTGGAAGTGAGGCAGGACCCATATGTGTGCATTTGAATTTGCAATTTAAATCCAGCTGTGGGGAGTTCCTGTGTTGGCCCAAAGAGGCCATCTGTATTCAGCCATAGACACTTGATTCAGATCAGGACTGTGATGGGAGGAAGACTATTCCACAATCTTCCAATATGAAATAGCCCAAGGGAGTCACTGTTTGCTCCACTAGCTAACATGTGGGATAGCTATCTGTTTGCTCCAATGGGCAAATAGCAGTCCCTCAGCACTATTTAAATGTCATGGGAGGGAGGACTAAACTCTGTCGGTGCACAGTGACATCCTGACGCAAATTAGAGCCCTCATCTTTAAAGAGTCAAAATGCTGGCACCTCCATTCACAGAACTACCAGCATCTCCTCTGTTTGAGCCCTTTGCAGTAAGGAAACAAAGGCTGTTGAAAGATTTAAAAAACATGATGAGTTATAAAACTTCTGCTTACCTATTATCTAAAGGTGTGCTATCAATAAAGGATTTTAATAGGAAAAAGTTTCATTTATTCATTTATATTTGAGACTGTTATGATATGTAGTCAACACAGGGTCAGTTTATTGACCTAGTTCAATAAGTACTCACACAGAAATAAAAATAAACTCCATTGCAGAAGGAAGAGAAGGCATATTTAGCTCATAATTAATTGTAAAGAACAATAGTCATATCAAATTATTTACCACTTCTCCAAAAGGTACCATTTCACAGTGTTAGCTTAGAGCTCTCATCAGGAAGATTAAACAGTTGGATAACTAAAATAAGAAACAGTTTTTGTAAAACCAAAGACACAAAACCACAGATCTCCACTATCCATGTAAGCAGAGAAACATTGTTGTGACAGTTGTTCATTACTCCCAAATGCCTCAGATGGAATATGCCACATGCAGGAAGGTCACTGTTCTCAATATATAAAAGAGAAAAGGCTTCTTCAGGGGTGGGGGTAGGAGAGGAAAAGCTGGGAGACACTGAGGCACAAGGGTTCAAACAAAGTTTTATGAGGATAGTTAGAGTGCACACAGCTTGTTAAAAGCCTGAAAATGACAACAAACTGTAGCTTGATACAGAGTCATCTCCTGAAAGTATACTATTAGGATACACTGAAGATTTTATGAGATGGTTAAGATTGCGAACAGGTGATTGAATGGCTTTTCATGGGACCGTCAGAGGAGAATCTTTGCTCTCAGGGACAGCAAGGAACAGAAGTACAGTATGGAAAAGGAAGGGTCCCCTGTGCAAGCACCAGTCGTTTCCGACTCTGGGATGACGTTGCTTTCACAATGCTTTCACGGCAGACTTTTTATGGGGTGGTTTGCCATTGCCTTCCCCAGTCATCTACACTTTCCCCCCAGCAAGCTGGGTACTCATTTTACTGACCTCGGAAGGATGGAAGGCTGAGTCAACCTCAAGCCGGCTACCTGAAAACCCAGTTTCTGCCGGGGATCAAACTCAGGTCATGAGCAGAGCTTAGGACTGCAGTACTGCAGCTTTAACACGCTGCGCCATGGGGCATGAGTCCTGTAGCACCTTAAAGACTTAACAGAATTTGTGGCAAGTTATGAGCTTTAATGAATCACTGCTCACTGAAGAACTGAGCAATGACTCACAAAAGCTCATACCCTGCCACAAATTTTGTTAGTCTTTAAAGTGCTACTGGACTCTTGCACTCTTCTACTGCTGCAACTATCACAGCTACCCATCTTGATCTATTTAGACCTGTTCCTTCAGGTAACAGCTATCCTAATGGAACATACCAAAGGTTCTACATTTCAAATTAAAAAAAACCCACTGAGCTGAAAGGTCTTGTAAGGTCTTCTATTCTTCTCTCAGCAATGGAAGAATGGAAAGAGGGACTCATAGGATAGCCAATTGTATTAAAATAGGATTGTGCTTGTAGTTTCTGTATTTTGTATGATCTTGCTATGGCAATTAGCTTGTGTGGTTCACATCACTGCTTTATCATATCCCCTCTCAGTGACCCACCATGCCTTGGAGGGGAGAGAAAGATCCACGGTCACTGGAGATGTGGAAAGGATGGAACAATTCCATTTACCCTCTGTGAACAATTCCATTTACTCATTGTCCTCCACCAACTCCTCCATTTGCTTTCAGGGCAGGATGCCCCTACCACTTTGTGCTATGGAACCCTTTTCCCCATTCCACCTCCCTTGTAAATGGAGCTTGGCACATGGAGGAGTTGACCCCAATTTGCCCTTTGTTTTAAAAAACTCTTTAAGTGTATCTTAGAACAAAAGCAGCATTTTACCTGAGCACATGAACAGCATATTTGCATCTGGAAACTTTCCCCCTCTACAAATGATTTTACGGAAATGTAACACTTTGTGCTTCTGACAAAGTGAGGTCTATCCCATGCTATGCCACACTTCACTTTGTAGTTTGTAAGGTTCTCTGTAATGCTTTGTGGTTTGTGGAACTAGAAGGGATATTTTAAAAGCTTAAAGCAAAGGTCAAATGTTATCTGAAGATAACCAATGACAATGCCAAGTGAAGATTGATGCAAACATTATAAAAAGATACAGAAGCTGCCTAGACAGCAAAGGTACAAACACAACCCTGAAAGAAAAACTGTTAGCCAAAAAGATGAATTAAAAACTAGCCAGGTTTGGTTTCCATGGAAAGCTGGAACTTTATAGTCATGCATCTCATACAACCACCTATAAGGCAGGTCAGTTTTATTAATCCCTCACTACAGACAAGGATGTCTAAAGAGGAGTGATAATGAGGAACCCACTTAGGCAAGGACTAATATAGGATTTGAAGCATCACTGTTAATTCTCTTTACTGCTATGCTACATTCATCTCTTAAATTAAGTACTGGATCTGCTGGAAGTATTAAGGGGCTCTTTTTAAGAAATATAAGGTATCACATGACACAAAGGGCTATTGTTAGACTGTTAGAATGACTGGTGATCAAAACAGGGTTAACAGCAAAGAACAACCACATCAAGCCCCTTATGGCAATGATTCCATATTTGCATGGTGAGGAGGTATTATGCCCCATGATCCTGATGCCTGGTAGTTGTAGACAAAAGACTGCCATGAACCACATGAAACCAGTGTACAATGGCATTCCAAAATAAGTAATTGTTAGGAAATGCTAACAAATGCAGAAATATCTCAGCAATTTTTTTCTTTTAGATGGGTGTGGGCAAGCAAGATCTGTAATCAGGACAATTTTTTCATTCTACCATAGAAATAGAACCACTACACAAACCACTCTTTGACAGATTTAGCAGTTTGCACATCTGTGCCAAACTCTGTGTCCAAAGGGAGGGTCAAATGTACTAGCTGCACAGTTCAAAAATATGCTGCTCATGGCATTTTCATTCCCAACCTAATTGGAGGTTTGATAATTAAGCCTGAAACCCAGAGGACCAGTATTCTAGTCAGGCAGGTTTCTACCATGCTATAAAAATCTACTGAAACCTAAGAGATTAGCCATCAGCAAACACCACACAGGTCTTCATAACCTTCAAACTTTTTAGGGACAACTTCAGACCAGTTTGTTGAACTTTTGAGGATCTCTTCGGTTTTTGACTACATAGCTATTAACAAACCCTACCCAATAGATAATCAGTATAATATTTCAACTTCCACTAAGGAAGGATCAATATCTTCAGCTCTTGTTATCAGTTGGTTACAGGATCCTTTCTCCTTCAGTAGTAAAAATAATGAATTAATTCAATCAGTAGGAAAATATAACAATTTAATCAGCAGATTAATCAACTAAAACTCCAGAGTCTGAGAGCTACAGGACATTTAGGATGCCAGAACTCCTCGAGGTTTACCTCTGTGATTCAAATTCCATGGATCATGATACTGTCTGAATGTTTCTATGGAGCAAGTCACATAATGTATGAATTAATTTGACATGTTTGCTTATGAATAAAATGTGGGCTATGCTGTTGTTTGGGCCGCCACTTGTTGAGTGTGTATGTTTTTACATTTAAAGAATCAGGCTCATAAAAGAACTAGAACTTAGCTGTAGAAATCTCATGTTCAAATTCCTGGTTAAATTTGAAACTCAGCAGATGACCACTGCCTTGTCCCCTGTGCAAGCACCAGCCATCTACACTTTCCCCCCAGCAAGCTGGGTACTAATTTTACCGACTTCAGAAGGATGGAAGGCTGAGTCAACCTCGAGCCGGCAACCTGAACCCAGCTTCCACCAGGATTGAACTCAGGTTGTGAGCAGAGAAGCTCGGACTGCAGTACTGCAGCTTTACCACTCTGCACCATGGGGCTCTTAATGCTTTTTAGCCTAGCCTGTATCAAAAGACTGCTGGGAGATTGAAATACCACTCTGTGCTACTTAAAAGACTGGGGAACAGATTTCATAAATATTGCATTGGATCTTGGGAATCCATTCCAATAGGAACAGAACCTTTCCCTGACACAAAGAACCTTGTTCTGGCAGAAGAGGTGGGTTCCACTGAAGCAAGCTGTGATGCGCTGCACTTTTAGAAACTCAGAAGTGCTGTGTAAACAGGTAATGGACTGTGAAGGGTTAATTCCTCACAGACCCTGAAAGCTTTGAATGACAGACTGCTCCGAGGAATTTGATTGGTTAGCATCAGTTGAGCAGAGAAAAACTTGAGATCTGAACATTGAGGAGAGAGCAGTCTGGATTCAGCCCTGACTGAGAAGAGTCTAATACTGACAGTCTAAGTCTAGCCTTGACAGAGAAGGATTTAGTACTGATGGGTTTTGTGTTTACTCTTACTGAGAACAATTGGACACAGATGGAGTACTTCAAAGGTTGGCAGGAGTAGTGGGTAGTTAGGTGAGAACTTCCATTTAGACCAGAAAAGGGGATAGATCTTCAAGTGAGAGAAGAATTTCTCTACCCAGTTGGAAAAGGGAGATAGCTTTGAGGAGTGGAATGATCCCTGATCAGGTGTAATTAGAAACTGCCTTTTAAATCCTGAAGAGTCAGTACCTTAAGAAGAGTACGGTGTGTTTAGTGAAGGAATTTGGGTACTGGACAGAGTATTCCTGCCTTCTGGAAACCAAAAGAGCCAAATATGCTCAAGAAAGTATAGTGCAGTGTTTGGGAAATACTGTGAAAAGCTTAAGAAACTCAATTGCTTGAAATGTATGAACTGTAGTCTTAGCCTATATTGATTTACCTAAGAACTTTTACCCTTGATTTCACCTCTACATTGCTATTTTTGAACTTTTAAAAAACCTCAAGTGTCATTTCAGTGGTTTAAGTTAAAGGGGGATTTCAACCCTTCCCTCAGGTTCTTGGGCTGAACCAGCAAGCAAAATATCATACTGTGACAGGGTGGGACAGTTATAGTTCTTCAGAGAAGAAGAAAACAGATAAATAGCACTGCTCAAGCAGAAAGAGAAGAAAAAACAGAGGGAAAATCTTGCATCTGAGGGAAGGAAGTGGGCGAGGTCATCATACAAGCCTTGTAGCACTGGCGGATGTCTCTGCCACTAATAGAATGGATTCAAAGGATCCATTCTACTAGCCAGATACATAAATCATGACAAACAAGCCTGTTTTTGTCTGTGATAGGTACACATACTTGTTTTTGAACTTGTGCTACTTCCCTCTTCATCTTATGCTCTTGGTTTTGGAAGCTTTGAATCTGCGATATCCAAGGTTCTGCCCACACCACAAGCTCCTGAAACCATGGTTTAATCACTCCCATCAACCAGGAAGTGGGGAAATGGAAACATTTGCTTCCACAAGTGCTGCTCACTCATGTGGGAGAGGATCCACAATTAGGGTGTGTGTGCTTTAAAAGTGATTGCAGTGTTATAAGGTTGGAGGGCCATTTAAACCATAGTATGGTTTCTCAATTTAGGCATAAACAAAAAGCAGTTGGAGGGGGGAAGAGAGCTTGGAATGGGAAGTACCACTTTTAATGCAGAAATATGGGTCCTACAGTTTGCAGGGGGGGGTCTCTTCAGTGTGTGGAAGCTAGAAAATTCCTCTCCACAGCAGGCTTGAGCATGTGCAGTTCCCATGTGTGCCTGCACAAAACACCAAAGATGAATATCCCATTCAAAGCAGTTACATGGAACAATAATATCAGTGGGCTTTATCTTACTGGTCAGTTTAGATTATTCTGGGTTTAATGTAAATATGAAATAAGTGTCTTTACAGATGACAGGTAATGGACAAATTTCCCTTCCAGATTGCTAGTGGTACCATGGTACTTCTTTATAGTACTGCCTTAGATACCAGTATGTGCTGAAAATATCAATCCACGGTGCAGCTTTAATCGCTTTTTTCCTGGACATGCTTTCAGAGTAATACTTTTTGCACTAAGATTGAGCCAACAAAATGACTGGCTACCCAGTAACATTGGATCCTCAGACAATTTTACTAAGTTGTCTAGAATTAGCTTTCAGTAAGATAGACTGACTCAAATATTGTTTTGAAACAACATTCTCCAAAGTAGTGCTAACTCTCATGTATTTCTGATGCTACTACATTGTGATATTCATATTGATTTTCTGTTGCTCTTTAACATGCATTGATAACATGTGATTTTAAAAGATTCCCTTTTCTCTTTACTAAGAGCTGGTGTAGCATAATAGGTAAGTATGAGAGCTCTGAACTAATTCTAACCATGACCATAAACTCACTAGGCACTCCTAACAACTTCTGAACTGCTTGGAAATAACAATATAGCTCTTGCAGGAATGCTGTAAAGAACTCTTGAAACACACTAAAAGTATTATTATTCTGAACAGAATAAATAGAATAATTCTAATTATTCTACAGATCCTTCCCTAGGTTCCGAAAGACGAAGTCTGTTTGTGCTGCCTGTTTTCCAGTCTTACCATTATTTTTATGACAACATTTAGCATGACAATATTTAGTATTTATCCATTAAGTATGTATTGTGGTAGAGTCATCTACAAAACCAGAAGAGCAATGTATAATAACTAAGCTACTCAGCACCTAGCATTATGTGAAAGATGCAATCAGATTCTACAGTAAGGCCACTGTTATTGATTACAATGACAGTGGCATTGTTGGAGGCAGATAGAGGTACAGTGGTAGTTTGTGTTCTGTATAAGATGGGTTGACTCTGGCAGCTCATTCAAATGACCTCTGATGTCAGAAGTTGTGAATGCATAAGGCTGTCAATAAGACATTTTTGATCTAGTATGCTGTTGGTAATAAGCATGCTGCCTTGGAGAAGGCTAAGAACATGGGCCAGACACCAGACCTTCTGAACTCTGTCCAAAGGTCTAGACTCTTCCAAGTCGATTCTCTTGTAGTTCCCTGACTGAAGACAGTCTTGGTAAACAAAGCTGTTCTGAGCATCTTACAAGGTCATTTACAATACAGTTCACCTTTTAGATTCTATATATATAAAATTAATACAAATTCCAAGAGGAGCATCTTTGCTTTAAGTAGAAATAGCATTTCACTTCAAGATTCCAGTTTTAAAAGTACAGATGCATTATCCAACAATCACATCCAGTTAAGAGCATAAACAGCTTGATGCTCAAACATGAAGAAAACTTGAAAGGGCACCATCTATAACAACTTTTGTTTATAAAAATTGGCAGGAACTCTTGCCTAGACCTTTCATTTTGAAGGGGTTATAGTGGGTTATATGACAAGTTGAAAAGTCCTGAAGCTTTTGTTTTGAACCCACAGGTGTTCTTTGTAGGCACTATTTTTAATAAAGAGTATTATTTGTTTTTTAAATTAGCTCATATTGTGAGTTACCACATCTGTGCTATGTGGTAATGAAACCCACAGGGAGGTCACAGCAGGAAAGGGGCTTAAGCATGAACAAAACATCTGGATATCACTTTGAGATCCACTTGCAGCTTCTTATATTTTATTAAACAGTCAAGAAACTTATGCTATGCTTGAATGCAGCACCCCCAAACACACACACACACATGTAGAAAAATGTAGCCATGGGCAAACATTTTCTCTTCAATGAATTTGAGGAACTTCAGAAGTTTACTTGCTAGGGAGCATCTCTTCTAAAAGATTCCCTCAGTAAACAAACCGCACAGCACATTAAAATGTGAATTTAAAAAAGCCGGAATGTTGACATGTTCTTTAGCAGAGTGTCTTTATGCTTTAGCAATAATTATCTGACTGGCTCCATGCTGCAGTTAGATAAAGATAAGACACAGGCAAAAGCTCATTTTAAAGTGTACCCTGGGGCAGTGATGGCAGCAAAGAAACAACACTTTCTGCCACCATTGCATATACAGTGTAGGCCAGTGGAGCTGTTCTGGGTAGTAGAGACCCACTGTGACCATTTTGCTATTCCAACTTGGACTTTAGGGTCAGATGGTGCCAGGCTGCTGACAAGTCCAATTGTTTGGGGGTTTTTTTTAGTGTATTCAGTCTGAGGATATTAACAGAATCCTTGGGAGTTTGAGGCCTACTACCTGTTCATTTCACCCCTGCCCTTCCTCATTACTTAATTCTGCAGGAGGGCTGGCAGACTAGGTTCAAGGTATTGTTAGTGCTTCCTTAAGAGAGGGAATGGTCACACTCTCCTTGAAGGAACAGGTCCATAGTCCTGGGGTGCTTTTGGATCCAAGCCCACTGCTGGATAAGCAGGTGGCAGATATGGCCAAGGGTGCCTTTTCCCAGTTTCAGCTGGTTAGCCAACTGCGGCTTTTCCTAGCCTTTTTTGATCTGGCCACTGTGGTGCATGCCATGCTTACATCTAGTTCAAATTACTGCAAAGTACTCTAGACAGCCTACCTTTAAAAATGTTCAGAAACTTTTATTGGTACAGAATACTGCAGCCAGGATGCTGACTGTAGTGGGTCACAGGTACCGTATTACTTTAATCATGGCCCATGGACACTGGCTCTGGTTGTTTCCAGGCAAAATTCAATGTGCTAGACTTAACCTTCAAAGCCCTCTGTGGCTTAGGACCAACATACCTCAAAGACTGCCTACTCACTTAAGAACCCACCCAACCACTACAGTCATCTTTGGAGGCTCTGCTTCAGGGGCCTCCACCTTCTGAAATATGCAGGGGGCAACCTGGGAAAGGGTCTTCTCAGTCATGACACCAATACTGATACTCCTCCCGAGGGGGATTCATTTGTCCCCTTCTGTTGCCATCTTCCACCGGCAGATGAAGACAGTTTTGTTTTGCATGGCATTCCAACAGTGATTCCTCCTTCCTGACCAATGCTTCAGTTGCTGTTTTCATCTTCGTACATATTTTAAATGTTTTTAATAGTTGTAATGACATGCATTGGGGGATGATTTAATGTTTTTTAACTGTTATGTATTTTCAACTTTTAGCTGCCTTGGTGGCCTTTGTGTTCACAGAAAGGCAGGATATACATTTTATAAAATAAATAAATAACAAGAGAGGCAGATCTGGAGGAAGTGCTTGTTTATTGGCCATGCAATAGATCACTAAACTTTGACTTGCTTGGTTCTCAAGAATACAAGATACTTTGAATTAAAGTACTGCACCTATGAGGATTATGTTATGTATGTTTAAGGGCATTTTCTATATTTAGTTAATGAGCAAAATAGACACATACACACACCCCAATCAGTAGCTTTAACTTTCAGGAGTCTCCTTGATGGATGTACAGGTCAGTCTGAATGGTCTGAAACACCATACAACAGTTGGCCCAACTAGTAATACTGATGACTAAAATATTTAGGAATGATCCCATTAACAGATCAAAGCAAATGCTTAGTGAGCTATCCCAGAGCTACAAGGCAGCTGCAGCCAAGAGTTTTAATAGCTCTGAGGGAAGGTTCCTTTCCTCACAAAACTGTTTAAACTCACAACAGAATGCCCCTACAAAGGAACCTGCAGAGTTTCATTGCTCTAAGAAAACAAAAGTCTATTCTACTGACTCAACCATGGTGCTTCTGCAGAAGTAACTGGAGCTGCTCCATTGCAATTTCAAATAAGGGTGCAAGGATGTAACAGACTACAGATACATTCTTGAGCAGGCTGAAAACCAAACCCCAAATTCCCTGGGCTCAATAATCTTGACATTAATGAAGTTGCTTTCCAGAAACCCTCGCTTAGGCTCTGCCTTCTGCTCAACATATCATGCAATTGGCTATGACCCACAGGTTTGCTAAGTTCTGACATAGTCTCTGCCTTACTGTTTTGACAGCTTGTGCTGAACCCATGCCTGCAGTTCACCAGCTCCCCTTTCAATCTCCTGCTGTATGACCACTCAGCTACACCTCCAGCCATGGTCTAGGCCCGAAGTGGCCAAACTGTGGCTCAGGAGCCATGTGTGGCCCTTTCACACATAGTGTGGCTCTTGAAGCCTCCTCTGCCCACCCAGCCAGCTGGTGGCTTGGAGAATGCATTTAAGTTGAAGTTGCTTTTTCCCACCTCTTCCTCCCTCCCTCCATTTGCCTTCCTTCCTGTCTTGCAGCTCTCAAACTGACATCTATTTTATGTGGCTCTCACATTAAGCAAGTTTGGCCACCCCTGGTCTACGCTGATCCTGCATGAGAGGTGGTTGGACTAGAAGGCCTTTATGGATCCTTCCAACTTTAGGATTCTCTAATACAATTCACTCACCCACCCACTTACAGTATTTTTTGCACCAAAAGACTCACTTTCCCCCCCCCAAAAAAAGTGGAGGGAAAAGTGTGTACGTCTTAAGGAGCGAATACTGCAAAAAATTCACACAAATGCCTCTAAATTCACACAAACGGCTCTAAAAACTAGGTGCGTCTTATGCTCAGGTGCGTCTTATGGAGCGAAAAATACGGTAATTATAACAAGCATAACACTTTTTTTTGCTCCCCATGCCCTCTGTCAAGTATAACTTTTTTCTACATATGATATAAAACTGTGTCCTTGATGAGCTACATATAAACACTACAAATGAAATTTACGAAACTATGTCAAAAGGTACTAATGCTAAATTATTGCTTTCAACTGAATTGGCTGTACAGTCATATAAATTGCAGTCATTGCAAATATTTAGAAAACATTTTTTAAAAAGAAAGACGCCAGACATTTCCCCCCTTTCCCAATGGGTATTTTATTTTATATACCATTTGTGTCAGGTAATCAACTCAAACACTTCAGCAACAAAAAGCTCTCAGTAAAATAAGGGAAAATGAAGCTATTACTTCTCAAATGTGACAAAATGGTTTCAAATTTGGGAAAGTATTGCACAACTGAATCAGTATGTGAAGAAAAAAGGAAACAGAGAAAAGGGGTGAGCATCTTCAACATGGATTGTGAAGGGAAAGGCACTATTTAGCTGTGTATTTTTTGGGGAAAAGAGGCACAATCCATGTTCTCAAAGTTACATTCGACACCATTTTGAAATGCTCACCAGTCTAACACAGAAGCTACAGATTTGTCTTCCAAAATTTAATTATGACAGAAATACAAGCGTCTAAACAGATTTATAGCAAATCTGTTGTGAAAGTTGTTACAATAAGGGTTCTGGTTTATATTATAAATAGGTACTGCAAAAGGTTACAGATATGCAAGGGCTCAAAGAAAGATATATCCAGGCAACTGATCATTGATTACACTCACTTTATCTAGCATGATCTCTAGTAGTCACAAAATGCTCCTTGTTTAAGAGCTAAATTGGCAGTGCACATGATATAGGCTTCTCAGGACATAGTCTTCGCCACATAGCTTAGGCATCATAGATACAGCTTTCCTCAAACAAAACATCACAATATTTTTTTTAATAAATCATAAACCATATTTAGTTGGAAATAAGTCCCACTGAAGCTGGTGGGGTTTTATTCCCAGGCATACATAGCTTAAATTTTAGGTTTAAAATAGAGGCAAATGCTTAGGATCCAGAATGCAGTGGAATTAGATCTAAAATAACTCATATGTATAGGAGCCCATAAGCAAGCACATGGCCCATTTGGAGCTTTTGCATCCTAACATTCCAAGGTTTTATGCAAAGGATCTGTACCTGGAAACTGACTGCTAAAACCTGTAATATAACTGTTGCCAGAAGAACCAAAAATCAGAGTTTTCCATAAATATAGTTATTTTTAAATTAAAAAAAATCAATCATATTTATGGAAAATTCTGATTTTTGGTACTTCTGTCAAGAGTTATATTACAGGTCTTAGCTGTTGGTTTACAGCTACAGAGCAGAAGCCTGTGTAAAGCCTGGCTACCCTAAGACAGCTGACTTTGAGATGCACAATGTATGAGCTAGTGGTTTCAAAACTGAATGACTGGGACCCAAATTTGGTTGTCGAGTAGACAAATGCACACACACATGCCAGTGCAGCAATGCTTTTATCCAGATTTCACAACCACACATGGAATTCCTGAATGAGTAGGTTTTCCATTGCCTTCAAAAGAGATACACGTACAAAAATCTGACCTCTCAAGTCAAATGAAAAGGGAGGTAGGGAATAGTTAATAAAGCATGTTGTTCTCTCTGATGCAAGAATTCACTGAATCAGGGCAATGACAATACACCTGTAACTTTATGCCTAACAATATAGAGCATCTGATGCACCTGGATGGGGATGCAACCTACTTAATGTATCAAATATCAGAAAAGGAGAAACAGTAACTTATCAAACTAAAAATAATTTCTATAAAAGGTCACTTATTCAAATGCTCTTACTAACTGCATTTTTAATGCATGCCTTAAATACTTCTACATTATCAGAACTGAAGATTTATTCTACAACCATTACAGATTTCATCCAGGTTAGGATCAGGAATGCAGTGGCATGATATCATCTAAGATAAGTCATATGTATAGGAGTCCATTTGCAAGACTATTTGTGAGGTATTAACACTGGCCTTCCTCAGAGACTGGATGGCTTGTGTAGATTCTGGAACTTTGCACTGTTTTGAGCACTTGAATAACATCATTTTACAGTCAATAATGAAGGTGTGGAGTCAGTATTTACTTGTGAACAGCATTAATCTTACTTGCAATGGACAATTACAAAACGTATCACGATACACCTTTGAAGCACACTAGCAGATTCATCCAGGACTTTGACATCACTTTTAAAAATGACTTATGTCATTTTGATGTGTTCTTCATTACTCAAAAAATACCCTCCAACATGATGAGTTCATATTGTATTAGTTTGTGTTTATACAGTATAAACACATGTCAACTTTTTAAAAAGTTATTTTCCAAAAAGCACATCCAAGGCTTTGATTTCTTTGTATCAGCATTTAATAAATGTTACAACTGAAGAAAAAAACATCATTCAGAACAATCTGGCTTATTTAATGTTTCAGTTTCATTAAATAAGGGTTCAGAGTATTTGAAAGATTCTGGTAAAGTGAAGGTTCTGTGTGTGGGCGGGGAGGGGAGGATTTAGGGAACAACGTTAGCGGACTGGTGAAGCAGAGAACAGTTTCAGCTGGAGAGTGGGGAGAGAAGAGTTTCAGCAGCTACTGAGATACAGGACACATTCAGATGTAGAACTTACCTATGGCTGGTAAAACAGTCCATTCTCATGTCTGTGTGCTCCCTTCATACGTGGAGCATGATTTAAAGATTCCTGATTTTGGAAGTCTTGAAACAAGTCCCAGTTTGCTCTGATATCCAAATCCTGGGTCTTAATTTAATCATGCTTATAGGGAGGAAACCATCTAATTGCCCAGGTGCCTGCCTTTGGATAGCATAGTAAACTGGACACTAATTCAGAACTTATGAAACCTGGAAGTTCAGACACTTGTGCAAGGATTTAGGGGAAATGTCTGTTGTGAAATCTGAATATGGCATCAGAAAATGTACCCAAAGTTCCAAAGCTTTTCTGAGGCAGTTAAAAGCTAGAAAATCTTTTATCATGTTACCACTTCTCCTTGAACTTATCACATTGTTGTACAACACAGAACAATCCTAGGTAATTTTTTAAATACTGTCAAAATGAGCAAATTATACAAGTCATATTTTCAGTTACTTTTGTAAATTTGCAAGTATGTTATGTTTAGATGCACGTATTTCATTTTGTAAACATTAACACTTTTATTCAGTGTTCTCTTTCAAAGTAGATTTTAACAGCTTCAAGTCAGGAACTCGGGTAAAGTCCAGTTCATATCAGAAAGTGATATGTGCAGTAAAGATCTAGGCATAAATTGCCTCAAAGCAATCACCTTCCACATTCATTACAAAGGGAACTGCAAATGTTTATTTTCTAATTTCTACCACTACCTTTTTATACTACAGCAATCTCTCAACAGTTCTACAACTCTTCATACAGCTAATCAGAATTTTATGGAATATTTGTTTGGATCTAAAGGGTCCCCTCTGCTTTGCAAGGAGTTCTATGGAGTTCCCATTCAAGCTGTAGCCCCTCATCTATGCTATTCTTGGTTCCTGACCCTCACAAGCAGCTTGCGAGATATGGGAAACCCTGCAGAGGGCAGAGAAAGCTGGCAAAGTTGCATTCAGCAAGATCTGCCCATGGTTCTTTGGGTCTAAACTATTTTTCCCAATCACAGTAGTACCTAGTGATGTTGGCTCAAGAAGCAGAATGTTCCTCAAGAAATTCTATTCATGAGTTATGACAACTGGGCCAATCTATACATAGCTGTCAGAACATGTGTTCAGGATGGACACCTGGGAAACTTAAGACGGCCTTTCTAGCTGTTGTATTATCATCCATGCTGTCTGCTTTGTCATTTACTACACTGAGTCTGAGAAACATGAAACCTCCAAAGCTGCTCATACAGGCAGAGTTTAAAACAGATAAATAACACCTACACTCCACCTTTGCTTTGAGGCACATCCACATAGTGAACATTTTGCCAGAAGTTATCAATCCCCATTGAGCAATAAGTACCATAGGTCCAAACTGGATGGCCAAAGCTCAGAGAATCATTTCACATTCACACTTTCAGTTTCCAGCCTGAGAGTGTGGAATTGGTGCTAGCTGACTCTGCGCAACACTGCCCCACATATCTGAGGCTGTGAGTACCTCAAATTCTTCCCTACTTATAGGAATGGAATCAACAGATCCATCAGTCCTGACCATCAAGATTTCAGTTGTGCTCTGAGCATCAACACCTGAGGTTGAACACACTGGTTCATAAGCCTGCTAGATTTTAAGTAGCCTGTCAGTTTAACATTCATTTCATGTCTCTGTGTATCACTCAGTTGGACCAACATGGCTACAAACACTCTGACTTACAGTAATGCAATAAAAGGAAGAAAATGCAAAAAAATTACTCCAAATGAAAAAGGGGGAAGGCGGTGCTTTTTTAAAAAAGAAAAAGCCAAGATTAAAGCAAATTAAAGAATACAGTAAATTAAAAGTTTGCCTAACAGTCCCATTACCCTTTTAAAATAAGATTATGTTTTTGGCATCAAACATTCAGCATATAGGCGACAGTCAATCTCTTTAGCAGATACACAATTTTGGTAAAGTATTCCTCTATCAACATATTTACATTAAACTCCCAACCTATAGAATGTGATGTTCATAGACTGAATCTTACTGAAAAATTTAATACTCAGTTTTTTAAAAATGCTGGTAAACCATGTGAAACTAGAGAATGTTTAGAACTGCGAGTTTCTAGAACTTTCATAAAACTTTAATGTTCTGGTACTAACCAAATGATTTCATGTCAATAAGTACTATAAGGTGCTAATAATGGCAAATGCAAGTTTACTAAAGTAATGCAAGGCAGCTGTAAGAAGATGTAGATGTCAATTTCTTTGTATCTCTCTTGGCCAGGCCACATGCTTCCGTTTTCCTTTTCCTCTTTTAAGCATGATAAAAGGATGCAGATTAAGTAGTTTTCTGGAAAGAGGGCTCCTGGGCAGACCCACTCTGTATTTAAAGTTGTCGAAGTCATTGTAGTGTGTTTCAGTGATGCCCAAGAGTCAATTCAAAACTGGAATTTGAACAGCAGATGGGATGCTTTTACTTCACACACAACAAAATTGGTGCAAAAACAGTTTAAACTATTAGTTGTAACCTTTTGGTCCAAATACATAAAATATGCATTATTTACAGCATTTTACTCCTTTTGCAAATGCAATGCTTTAAAACACATTATAAAGCACCTTAGTAAAAATATTCTACAGGTAAAAGTATCTAAGTAGGAAAATCCTAACCATACCACAGCTCACTAGTTGAGTCATAATATGGATTCACCAGTAGTTCTTTTTAAAGTACAAAGAATCCATGAAACAATTATACAGAATTCACTATTAGTTTTATATTAATGTGCAGGCAAAAGCCAGCTTTAGAGAGTTTTCCCAACATTAGCTGGAAGTACAGAGGGTGGCAAAGAAATACTGCCTATAATTTTGCCCTTTTGACAATTTCACTATGGAATTCAAATTTTCAAACACGCTGATGACCAGTCCTAGCTTCTTAAAATAAAAGCCCATATCTATATATATGAGCACATTCAACTGTAGCCTCTCTCTGCAAGACATGATTGAACATTCCAAAGAATGTCACATGATATGGATTCACAAGAACGAAGCACAGATGTCAGCCAGTTATTAACATTATTCATAAGTGTATACAACTGAAATCTCCATGTTGAAGCTAGGGGACAAGCTTCTTCCTCTTCCCAGGAAGTTAAGTAAAATAAACTGTCCTAGAATCAAGAAGAGCATTAAAAGGAATCCTTTCATTGTTATAGTTTCAGCTATAATAGATATATGGTTAGTTTCTGTAAATGAATCTGTATGCTTCTTCAGGTGTGGGGTAGTATAACTTCCTCTGAAAACACAGGGGCACCGAAGCTTATACTTTTGGATTGCCAAGATACCTAGTTGGTAGCCATCTTCTTTGAACAAGTCTACTGAGCTCAAGACTAATGTGCTTGGGTTGGTGTTTCAACAATCTAGACATTGGGGCTGAAAACAACAAGTACATGGCCAAAGGTTTAGTCCCCTAATCTAACAGTATTCATTGCTCTTAGTTCGATTTAGGGTAGATCTTTTCATAGAAAAAGTTTTGTGTCAGAATATACAATTCTCCATCTTTTTCTCGAACTGCATGTGCTCTGATGAACTGAAATTGCTCCAGTGCAAAGTCATAGAACTCATTCTCCATTTTCCACATTTCAGACTGCTGGAGCTTTGCAATGGTTTCTTTTGTGGGAAGTTTCTTCTCCGTTGTCTTTCTAAGATGGGACTTCTTTCCTAAAAGAAAAACATCAAATCATAAATTCACTCTGACTTATAGTCTGAGTACTCCCTGAAGTGCATGCCACAGACCAGAAGATTTTTGTGTATTCTCTAGTCAGTGGGCTGCTAAATGGATACATAAAATGACAGAACTTGGGCCAAGATTTATTAAGCCTCTGGGAATGAAAGACTGGAAGCTCTGACATTAAGCATGAATGCCTTTGCATTAGTAGAGTCTCTCAGTGCACATTCCTTTCACTGTTTAAAGGGCTTAATTATTAAAAGCATAAAGAGGAAGTGTTTGCATAAGGGAGCCATATTTCCTCACATCACATCCATTTAAGATATCCGCTTCAATCGTGATTAATGCCTATTTGGAAATCCAGTACTATTGATAATAAAGTTAATAAGACACAGGCTACATCATAATTGGGCAGGCAATTTGTTTCACAGAATACCCAGCAAGCTAGGAGTTTTATCTTCTTTAGTCATCTTGGCCACTACAGACATATGCCATTAATCACAGGATATATACTTACAATGTAAACACATTTACTGTACAATATGTACTACAATATACATCTTCTGTAAATATCAAAGCCAGCCACCTCCTAACATTCTGTCACCTGTATTGTAATCAAGAAACACAATTCTGAATAGGAAAATTTACTACATTTCTATCTCAGCTAACTTACATCATGGAACTCAAGGCAATGTATTTTGATATCCAACACTTCTCACACATGAACTGACTAGATCCATGCCTGCTTAGCTTCAGCAAAGTTGCTGTACTAGGGGCCTTCAGAGGTATGAAGGCAGACTGAAGCAGCTGGCCCTAGGCAGACTGACACAAGTTTGATTCTCAGTGGTCGCTGGGGTGCTCGAGGGAGCAGGTTTTTCCTTGAATACATGGGTGGCCCTACTATGGATAAAGTCATATTCATGTATCGACTGTTGTGAAGGAAAAGCTCAACCCCTGACACTGGATGGTATGGGATTCACCAACTAGCATCTTGCAGGAAGATGTAATATATGAGAGCACAGAGCATAAAGAAATGCATAGCACACCCCCAGGCACTTGCAGCAAACAAGCCTGCCTTTCAAAGTTGCATACGACACACATCTCTATCAAGTCAATGCGCAATGGTGACCTTAAGACAGGATGGCCAGGAAATCCTGTGAAGGGAGCACCTACCCACTGATAATTCAAATTTGCTGCAAGAAATCAATTTAGAATACAAAAAAGGGAACTTTTGCAAAGGGTTTGGGGTTAGACTGGAATAAAGATTAGCCTACTGTTCAACTCTCCCTAACACCACTATTCTCTCACTACTGTGTGGCCAGCACCTATTCAGTAGTAAAGTAGGTTGGAGCCCAACAGAGACACAGCTGTATGTTTCACTCATCTTCAAGGTGATGTGAGGCTGGTGGACAAGAGCATTCCTGTACTCAGCAAAGGAACACACACATGTAATGCATGTGCATGTAATGCATGTGTGTACCCCCCAAAAAGGAAGCCGGCAGTGGCCACTAGCACTGCATCAAATAACTGGACCACAGTCCGAGGAAGCTGCTCATTCATCCCTTAATATGTCATGTCAAAGATACAGTGAGTAAGAGGCTGTGGTCTACAGCCATTTAAATACCTGTGCGATATAATTCTGTTGCACCCCTGAAGAAACGGGGCAAAGCTGCCTCCAGCAACATAATAAAGTCTTCAAGCTCTTCAGTAACTCCCACTAGGAAATATTCATTAATCAAGTTGTATTTGGCTTGTTCCAAAGCCCATCTGCTTCCTGCATTCCTAAAACGATAAAAAGTAATTACAGGAAGGTTTTGATGTTTGCCAAGAATTTTGGTCCCCTTCATTTAGATATTCTCACACCAAGCTAAAAGAATGGCTTAGCTGTTATCTTTACAAGGCAAGAAAACAAAGTTTCAGCCACACACATTTTTAATTTCCTTCACTTTTTTCTTTGCTCCCTGCTTTTTACTCTCTTCATTGCTTAGGTTGGATGTCAAAAGATTTACGGCTGATTTCCAGCTAACTTCTTGATAACATTAATGCCTGCAAGCAGTGCAAGTATGCAGTGTGGAAAGCTTTTGCTGTAAAAAGCAAAAAGTGTCCCTAAATGTCACTTCTGATGTGTGTGTTTTTTTAAAAAAAGCACTGAAAGGCACTTGTTTCAGCTCTGCACCCATTGGGCAGACAACAGAATACATACATTTTTAGCATGGTTACTTTGAAAATAAACAAGAAAGGTATCCAGGTTGCTGGAATGGAGTGGTTAAGTAATCATATTATACCCCATACTTCACAAACGCTTGCTTATGCACTGGAATGAATAAATTGCTGAACTAAGTGTATAGTTTGTTCATACATCTCTTTCCGAATAAGAAATACATTGAAGCAGAACTGACATGCATGAAGTGGCCTTTGGAGCTGACATGCTGAGGACAGAATTATCTTGATAAAATTTCCCCCACAATCACTTGCTGTTATGAGATATTTTCTTCTTTTGATGAGTTAGCCAAGTAAGAAGGCTCAGCTATATATGACAAATCAACTTCTAAACTTCAATTTCCTGAACTCTGAAAAGGAAATTGTTCTATGGTGACAGATACAAATGTCAGTCATTGTTTATATTTATAATTGGCAGAAGTGTAAGTGCGAAATGAACCATTTTTGTTTTCCTTTATTAAAATGCTAGCAATTTGAACAGGAAAATCTCACACGTTTGGAGCTTTTAATCAGGATATCTGGTTATCGGTGTTTTAGTTTTTAAAAAGTATACTGCTTAGTCTGGTAACTGTTGATAGAACTCTGCAAGATGCAAGGCTCTCTTACTGTTTCATATTGTTACCAAACATTTTTGTATGGAAGATAACCTCACACACTTGTTAATTAACATGCTTATACAGCTCACCTAGTGTTCTGTTCTTCTCCAAAATCTGTACCTTTGCTACACATTCTGTTTAGCTAAATACAGTTCATATGATAATGCATTTAATCAGCAATTTAAGCCAACTTCATCTTCTTACCAGCACTCAGAACTGTGGCCACAGAAGAATGGAATTTGAAGCCAGAGTTTCTCAGGGGCACAATCTGTGCCTCCAGCTGCTACACATTCATCAAAGGTCTGGAACAAAGACAAAACTGTAGAGTGAGCTATAAATTTCCATCTTACATATCAAAGACCTAAAATGTGGCTATGTTCCCAAACTAACCTTTACATTGCTTCACAATAGCTTATTCCCACAACTGTCTCTACATATAGCAGTAACAATTTCAATCAGCTTCCATAGGCTTCCACTTGCTAGTACCATACACCAAGGCAGTGCCACATGAAGGCCACACACATGCAGAATATATTTGTCTGCTGCTTGTATTCATAAAGCTGCTGCTACTAGTATGCAAAATGCTGAGCCAAACCAAGAACAGAGGTCTGTGGGCACCATGAATATTCACAAGATTGCCTCGAGGCATGGTACCTGCAGCTCAGAATCAAAGAACCAGCTGTCATGGGCTATGTACCAAGTATTTAGATTCCTATTATTAACAGTAATGATTTTAATGCTACTTATATTCTCTCTCTATAAAAGCTGTCAGACAAGTTTCTACCACACTGAATCACTACAGTAATGCTCCTGTGAAGACCCATACACAAAGCTAGCCACTTGCTGGATAAATTATTGGTACAGCCAAAACTGAAAAGATGACACTTGTAATCATGACATGTACCTCAATGTGAAGTTTTACAACATGGTGCACAGGGGCTTCATGGTGCCCTCCAATACCTTTCCTGGTGCCCACCAAGTGTTTATAGAAAGTGGGTGGGGCCAGATGGGGCTCCTGCCTGCAGGGCTTCTGATTAACTACTGTAAGATCAACAAGTCTATAGCAGAACACATCTATTTAAAGGGGGAGATGAGTGTTGAATGCCCATAGCACAGCATTTACCCTGAAGACAATGCAACTATAGAGGGTTCCACTAATGTAATTGGCTTCTGTTTCATTTAGAACTGACTATGTTGGGTAACTATGCATTCAATGTACAACTGATCCATGGCTTGTTCTAGTTAAATTAGAGGAAAACGCTTGTACAAGGACAGTCTTGCCTGCTTTAGTTGAATGATTATTTCTGTTCTACAGCTCTCTGAAACAAAATAATACCAGTTTCACATAGTTCCTATAAGCAAACATAGGAAGAAGCTGGTACAAAGATGGAAGATTTAATTCTTCACTAACTTCCAGATGGTTGTGAAAGGATGTTGCACACATTATGTATTCTATTGCAAGGCCTGGAGGTTGTTACTTTATTCTGGTTTAAATTGGAAATTAGGGTTTGTAGAGTCTTTCGGGATCAAGTGCCGTGTTCTACTGGAGAAAGTTTTCCTTCCAGACGTTTCGTTCTCAGCTGCGGAGAACATCCTCAGTGGCATTGCAGCCGGAGCAGGCGCTCAGACCTTCTTGGCTGCTGTGCATTGAGTGGGGCCAGGGCTGCTGGAGAGCTGCTATTTCTAGGCTGGAGGGGGTGTGATGAAAGGGCAATTGGTTTTTGGATGTGCCCATTGTTTGGTGGGGCTTCCTGGAAGGATAAGGAAACTGGCTGTTGAATGTGACCATTGTTCTGTGTTAATTGCTGGGAGGGTTGGAAGGGGTTTGAAGATAAAGAAGATGGTTGTTGACTGTGCTGATTGTTCTGTGGAATTTGCAGTATCAACACCCATCTCACCAAACACAAGAGACACTGTCGCTTGTTTCAGCCAGAAAAATCAGCTGTAGCTGAACATGCACTTCAAGAAGGAGACCACGTCATCCACTTTGAAAGAACTGAAGTCCTTTCTACGGTCTCACATTATCATACCCGCCTGAACAGAGAAGCTATTGAGATTTACAAACACCAGCACAATTTTAACAGAAAGGAAGAAGGCATTTGCATCCACCAATCTTGGTACCCAGCTCTGCAAAACACCCTACAGACTATAAATTGCAGAAAGTCTCAGAACAACCAGCAAATTCCACAGAACAATCAGCACAGTCAACCATCTTCCGTATCTTCAAACCCCTTCCAACCCTCCCAGCAATTAACACAGAACAATGGTCGCATTCAACAGCCAGTTTCCTTATCACTACCCTTCCAAGAAGCCCCACCAAACAATGGGCACATCCACAAACCAATTGCCCTTTCATCACACCCCCTCCAGCCTAGAAATAGCAGCTCTCCAGCAGCCCTGGCCCCACTCAATGCACAGCAGCCAAGAAGGTCTGAGCGCCTGCTCTGGCTGCAACGCCACTGAGGATGTTCTCCGCAGCTGAGAACGAAACGTCTGAAAGGAAAACTTTCTCCAGTAGAACACAGCACTTGATCCCGAAAGACTCTACAAACCCTAATGATGTTGCCAGCCGTGAAAACCTGAAATCTTTGATAAATTGGAAATGTTTTAAACTATTATTCCAATTGAACCTGAACCACAAGGAAAGGTGGGGTATAACTGTTTTAATAACTAAATCTAGAGCACACTTGTATATAGGCCATGAGCAAGGCAAAAATCTGAATCTTCCATAGAAAAGTCCCATTTGGTAGGAAAGGAACCCCTTTATATATATATATATATAGGAAAGGAAGCCCTTTTATACCATCTGTTGTAGGGTATATTTATACCACTAAAATTGTATGCATAGTTTCAAACTATAGGCAAACTGCCTTCAAACTTACAGGCATACTTATTAAATCTGGTGCAAGGTGGTACCTGAAAAACCAGTCATTAACTTAAACCTTGAAATGAGAAATGTTTTCATGGCTGTCCTTGAAAAGTGTCATATTATTGCACTCAGTAATGGTTGATTTATGTATTTTTACTTTACAGCAGCCCTGACCTGGGTAGCCTAGGATAGCCTAAGATAGCCTGATCTCATTAGATCGTGGAAGCTAAACAGAGTCAGCCCTGGTTAGTATTTGGGAGTCCAGGGTTGCAACACAGAGGCAGGCAATGGCAAGCCACCTCTGAACTTATCTTGCCTTGAAAACCCCAGAGTCAGCTGTTACTTAACAGCCAAAAATAATAACACCAACAACAAAGTTTGGGCAATACCAGCACATGATGGTTCCATGTACTGGGCAGGAACTCTCTGTTCAACATCAGACAAAATGTTTATTCACTGCCTAGACTAATGTGGGACAATTCATTGGCTTAATTCAGACTTCACAAGAATCTATGGTTTAAGCAATATGGTTAGTATGATTGTCTGAATGCAGGCCACGCCACTAACTAGGGTTAATTCCATTCCAAAAAGAAGGATCTGATGCCAGGATCTGAAGTTGGACTATTAACCACAGTTAGTCACTATGATTCCCTAAGAGAGAAGTGCATTCCTTAAGACAAAAGTGCTTAATCTTATCTTGGACCATGGCGACACCCTCCCAGGCCTGAGAGCAAAGACATTTATCAAGGCAAACCAAGATCTGAGTGGTCATCTGAAAGTTTAACTCTGGTTTCACAGCCCATCGTTTCACATGATGTCTGAACTAAGCCACTGCCATCTAATCTTTTACACCAGGGGTGACCAACGGTAGCTCTCCAGATGTTTTTGCCTACAACTCCCATCAGCCCCAGCCATTGGCCATGCTGGCTGGGGCTGATGGGAGTTGTAGGCAAAAAACATCTGGAGAGCTACCATTGGTCACCCCCGTTTTACACAATTTACAATGTCTTGGGCCAGGACTGGCCTTTGAAAGTATCCATGTGTTCACATAAATTATTAACTAGATGGTGAAAGTCTAACCAATTAAGAAAATAGCAAGATGTACTTTTACTTTTTTATCCCCTTGCTTTCGTCTTCGGAGTCCAGGCCTGTAATCATCACCAAAACGCAGAAAGTAGTAGTAAGAAACCAGTCGCTCTATAGGATCTCTTATAACATTGATGTATATTGGTTTCTTTTTAATACCAAATCTGGAAGAGAAAAATAAAGTATTTGAGAAGTTTCCAACACGATATCAAAAGGAATACAGTTTAAAAAAATTGTGGCCACTTTGCTATAGGAAATTCATCATGAATAAACAGTCAGATGCACAAAACTATATTTTTCATTTCAACGGTTTTGACTAAACCTCCCCCCCTCCCCTTCGGAAGGTCACCAATTCTCATTTTTATATGCTCTACTTTATAAATTTTAAATATGCATATGTTCATTCTATTTACTATTAGCATTTCTGTGTCCAACGGATGCAGCCTTTGTAACAACAAAGATAGTGTAGCTAGTGGGAGTACAGTTTGGTGTAGTGGTTAAGTGCATGGACTCTTATCTGGGAGAACCAGGTTTGATTCCCCACTCCTCCACTTGCACCTGCTGAGATGGCCTTGGGTCAGCCATAGCTTTCATAGAAGCTGCCCTTCAGAGATTCAGAGTATAGGGCGTGATATAAATACAAAACCTTCTTCTTCTTCTTCTTCTTCTTCTTCTTCTTCTTCTTCTTCTACAGTGATCAGATGGTAGAAAGGTAATGGGATGATGGAACTGCCCAGAAATTGCCACCGCTTTTCTACGCTCTTGCAACAACACAAATTATTATTAAGTTTGGTGCAAAGCATTATCTCAGTTCAAAAACATTTTTCATGACTAGATTATATTCGTCTAAACTCAGCACTTGTGTTTTTTGTTTATTTGTTTGTGGCTGTCAGATGCCAAACATGTGATACTTCACTGTGATTAACTAAACAAAGAAGAAACATAAAATGCCTAAAGAGTATGACATAAGGAACATACAGAAGTATATCCACATCCAAAAGTGGAAGAACCCTAAGAGAGAAAAAGACTTGTTTTTATCTATACCTCCAACTGGGTTATGATGCCAAAGGCATGGCTTTTCAGTAAGCAAGTTTTGCACATTTATTACTACTATGTAGCTTTTGGTTTCTCATACTAAATACTCTTATTTAGCAAAACACAGTTTGAATCTTGTTTGAATCTAGTATGAAAGCTGGCCGATGTTGTATCCATGGGCTTCTGTGCAACATATAAGGCAGAGCTATTACTAACATGGAGGAAACAGGTGGAATGGGCCATGGTGCCTCCATAAGCCAGCATGTTGATCTCCTGCGCCTCTGTGAGAGTCGGCTAGGAACAGCCTAGCACCAAACATATTCTTCAGCTCTCTATCCATTATAGAGTTGCCTGGATAGTTACCTTCAAAGCCCACAAACACAGCAGAGCAAACTTCACCTTTAGATCCATTCTTTGCACATTTAACCTTAATGGGGATACTGAACTCAAGTTAAAGCTCCTTAGCACTCTGTCAAAAAAAAACAGTGAACTGTAAACTGTATCAAAGAAAAACACTGTCCTCAGATAACAGATGACAGCTACCAAAGTAAAGTGCAGTAGTAAAGTTTTAAATGAATTAGAAGCCAAGAATGAGAGACCAACAAATTATTTTCTAAAACTGCATGTGTGAGGTTTTGGTCTTTATCCCCTTTGGTCCAATGTTGAGAATCTTTTCCTAACACTATGGTAAAACTATCAAAGTTCAATGTAATTTTATGTGAGTGCAGAGCGAATCAAAAGCATTAAGCTAGAGTTTATTAAAGAGGATGAATCTTTGCTGGAAGATTTTACACTTCTCAACTGCAAGAATGTAATACCACAAGTTACTCTTGTCTATTTGCCAAGAGCAAGTGCAGCACTCAATATATTATTTTAATAATGAAAACCACAAATATAAGAAAGCAAGCTGCTGCGGCGGGAAAATAAATCATTTAGGTGAAAGGGTAACAAACAGAAAACACAAGGATAATGCAGCCCTGGAGGAACATACACATATGAATGAAATTTGTGAAATTGCTTAGCTGCTTTTCTAGAGGTAAAATGATTATTTTAGCCTGAAAAGTTACAGTACCTACAAAATGTTTTCAGCTTCATCCTATGAATAATGCATAGGACAGAGTCACACTTACCTAGTTGTTCACAAGGTTATTATTTCATTAGGGATTAAGCACAAGAAGTTTTCTAATAGTTTTTTGGACCCTGGAGTTTGTAGGAAGTAATATAATTTTACATTCAGGTTTCTTTCTTTTTTTAAAGAGAGAAAGATACAGTGATGAATTTGGCAGCTGTTTCTATTTTGATATGTCTATGTGGAAAAATGTCACTGGCTGCTGTGGCTTTTAATAATCTTCACTCAAAATTATGTTGTATGTATATAGATCCAGACAAATAAACCAAGCTGAACTTCTTCCCCCCTCTATGCTTGAAGCCCTAAATGCAGTTCAATAGACTGCTAGAAAACTGAATAGCTATATCCCCCATTCCAGAATCACTCTGGAAGGTGCTGTTACTTAAATTAGATTAATCTGGAAGTAACAGAAAACTAGCTAAGGAAAAAAGGGACACATAGACCCCAAATTATGTATGCAGGACAGTGGGGTAGTACAATGGACTGTATCACTTTGGACTTCCTGGCATGTGTTTCAAAGCAAGGGAACAAGTTAGCACATAAGGTGGAGATGAAGTTTCCAGAAGGACTGTCCTTGGGTGTTTTCTCTGGAAAGGCAGGAGGTTACTATCAGTGCTTGATGAAAAACTAAAACCAAAAGCTCAGTACCATTGGGAAGGTATATTGGCAATCAGATACTATTTTGAACTGATTAAAAGACTAAGCCAGTCAGCATGGCGTGTGTTTGTATACACATATAAACTTAATTGTCTCAGTATCATAACACATAGAGGAGGTTTATTCAGCTAGTATAATGTCTGTAATCATGAATATCAAACAAGGAAAGAAAACACATAAGAACCTAAGAGAAGTCATGTTGGACCAGGCCAATGGCCCATACAGTCCAGCACTCTGTGTCAAACAGTGGCCAAAACCGAGGTGCCATCAGGAGGTCCAATAGCAGGGCCAGAACTCCAGAAGCCCTCCTACTGCTGCTCCTCTGCCCAAGCACTAAGAATACAGAGCATCACTGCCCCAGACATAGTGATCCATGACACCTTGCAGCTAACAGCTGCTGATGGACCTCTGCTCCATATGTTTATCTCATCCCCTCTTGAAGCTGTCTATGCTTGTAGCTGCCACCACTTCCTGCAGCACTGAATTCCATGTGTTAAATACTCTTCAGGTGAAGAAGTGCTTTCATCTGTTCTAAGCCTACTGCTCATTAATTTCATTGTGTGCCCATAATTTCTTGTATTGTGAGAAAGGAAGGAAAAGTACTTTTCCCTACCTTCTCTATTCCATGCATAATTTTGTAAACCTCTGTCATGTTACCCCTCAATTGTCATTTCTCCAACCAAAAAACCCTAACCTCTTTGGCCTTTCTTCATAGGGAAGGTGTTCCATCTCTTTAATTATGTTAGTTGCTCTTTTCTGTGTAAAACATTTTGTGTGTGTGTAAAACCTCCCTTTTCTGCCCCTTTTCCAATGCTATATCTTTTTTTGAGATTCAGTGCCCAGAACTGTATGCGGTATTCCAAATGAGGCCACATCATAAGTTTATACAGGAGCATTTTGAAACTGGTTTTATTGCAGTTGCACACTGAGTTGACATCTTAAGTGAGTTATTTATCATTGTTTAGGAGAACAATGTTGCGCTGAAGCTATCTGAGTGAAAAAAGCCAGTATCATGGTGGAGACAGTACAAAACGGTGCTAAATCAAGTGGGAAAGGACAGTACTCTCTCTCTCTCTCTCTCGGCTTGGCTTCGCGAACGAAGATTTAAGAAGGGTGCAATAGTCCACGTTTGCTGCAGGCTCGCTGGTGGGACAGTACTGCTTATGTGAAAAAAACCTAAATGTTCAGAATTCAATTCAGTGCAATTTCTATAAATGACCATAAGGGGGCAGTATACTCTAAAGTGAAACTAGGAAATCTAAGAAGTAAACTGACAGTGAATATTTTAAAATCAAATTGCTACAAACAGAATTGTTTACTGTGTAACTTACTTTGCAAAATCCAAAAAGGATATATGTCCATGATAAAACCCTGGTTTCATCTCTTTCCAGGAAGTTACATTCTTCACAAACCGTACCTGAAGAAAGAAAAATTTCTGCAATATTTAGTGCCAATAAGTTTCCATCTGAAAATAACGATAACGTTTTATTCTGGTTCATAATATTTTATTACAATTTTTATACAGATAATAAAATGAAATGGGGAAAAACAACAAATGATAACATATTATTAATTTATTTAGTAACTGATAGCTTTCACATACGAGAGCACAGGAGGTGGATTACTTATTACATACTTCTGCTGTGCTGAAGAAGTGTGTGTGTGTAACATGAAAACTTATACCTTGAATAAAACTCTGTTGGTCTTAAAGGTGCCACTGGACTCAAACTTTTTTCAACAGTCAGGAAGCTGAACCTGCATCACCTCCACTCCATGGGAGCTTGTAAAAACAGCAGCTTGTCTAAGGCTGCTCAGGGAGCTCATAGTTGAGCTTTGTATTAGAATCTTCCCAGAACACAGCAGGTAGCATCTCCTGTTAAAAGGATCAGGTAGTATTGTGGTATGAAAGATCTCTGCCTGAGACCCTGGAAAGCTGCTGACAGTCTGAGTAGACAATACTGAACACTGATGGAACAATGGTCTGATTCAGTATAAGGCAGCTTCATGTGTACTCCTCACACTACAGAATAATGCTGGACATAAAAGAGCAGCTCACCATTTTCAATGTATTCTGATAATCTGAGCAGATTTCCCCAGACTAGCACTGAAAGGAAAAGGCAGGGCTTGAATGCTCCCACACCTAATCCTCCAAAGAACAGCTTGTTCTTAATGTTTTGGTAGTGAGCTCTCAAGAATTCAGCTGACCTCAATGGTGCTTGAACAAGGAATGCTTCAGATGGATGCTAAAAATAAAATGAAAGGTAGTTTTCCATTCTATATTAAGCTGTTCTGTAGTATCTGAGTGGAAGAATGCTCCACACTGTTTTGTACGTCAGATGTTCGAATAACAGGTGGTATCAATCACAGTGAATGTGTGCAAACTGCATCTGATAGGAACCTGCTAAAATTGTGACATGACAACAGCCAGGATGTGTTGAGTTATGCATAACCCTTTGTATTGGAAACAGACAGAACATGAAATAATCACCAGAGGGCCTCATTAGAAAACATAAAGCAGCTGTAGCAAACATATTCTGAACTAAATTCCTTGGAGAATGTTAAAGAAGAGCAAGCAACAGGAATACACTATACAGGTACATAGCCATTAAAAAACAAACTAACTTGCTACTGCAAAAAAAAAAAGTCAATCCCAACAGAATTATCCAAGTATTGTTAAGAAAGTGCCTAAGTGCAAGGGCACAATGTACACAGAAATAAAGCACCCACGCAATCATGTCACAACAGATGGCAAAAAAATAGGGAAAAGTTACAGGGAAAATGTAGTAACAATGGCTTCTCCCCTCCCCTCCTCCCAAGGAACTTCAATTTGTTTTTTAATATGAAAATATGAAAATTTTGAGGATGGGAAAACTATGAATTATTTTTTAATGAAACAATTTTGAAGTCATGGTTTTACTCACACGAGCTAAGTAGTACAAAGGTTTTTACATAAGAAAATAAACATCATAAAATTTATGATATGAAGCACTTTTGAAGAGCTCAATTTTTTAAAAAAGATTAAAGTGTTACAAAAGGGAGGACCCACAATAATTTACAAGAAGTGTCTCATTTTTCCCTCCCTTACTATTCCTTCTTGCCTTTCCTGAAAGACAGTTTGGTGTAGTGGTTAAGTGTGTGGACTCTTATCTGGGAGAATTGGGTTTAATTCCCCACTCCTCCACTTGCACCTGCTGGAATGGCCTTGGATCAGCCATAGCTCATGTAGTTGTCCTTGAAAGGGCAGCTGCTGTAAAAGCTCTCTCATCCCCACCTAACTCACAGGTTGTCTGTTGTGGGGGGGGGGGGGGGAGAAGGTAAAGGAGACTGTGACCATTCTGAGATTCAGAGTATAGGGTGAGGATATAAATCCAATATCGTCATCATCTTCTTCTTCTTCACCTCTCCCCCTAACGTGTTGAGGGGTTTTAAGATTCCATTTTTTTCTGCAAATCTGCACCTTTTCCAGGTTTGTAGAAAATATATGTTGTCTATTCACTGCTCTAACAGCAAGGACTTATCTCCCCCTCCACCACTATTCCTCTTTCCCTTCTCTGACTGTTTATTATAAAACTTGTGTTCTCTATTTTCAGCTCTTATTTCTTCCTGCTTCTCAGATACGTCTCCTTTTCAAAGACTCATAGCAGTTCTGGCTATGAGTCCTGATCCCTTCCCCCTTAGCCTGCTTCTTGATATTTTTTCCTAAGCCATCTGCTTTGCCCAGTATTTTTCTATTGTCTCCATTCAGCAATTTAAAATGCATTTTAATCCCACTCTGATTTAGACAAGCAATCGCTCTTAACTGCTGAGTAACTGAATTTAATAAGTCACGAGTTTGTTTATTGCCATTTCCAGCATATTACAGCTTATCAGTTATAATGCAGAATTTTCAAATATGCAAACAGAGAAGTGAATAAAGGACTGGTCTACTGACTTCTCAGATCAACTCTGCCACAACAAGGTATTGCCACTCAAGATTGTAGAGGGTACTTTTCATGTTCCCAGGGAAAAGGATGTCAACTTCCCGTACAGTCTACCACCGTCTTCCCTTTCTAGCACCAAATCATATCAACTCATTCATGCTGGACCTGTTATTTATGAGAATGCATACATGCACTGACCCACATAATTTTGGAAAGTTACACAGGCAAATATTGATCCAAGAGGGCAGCCGTGCTGGTCTGAAGCAACAGAACAAAGCTGGAGTCCAGTAGCACCTTTAAGACTAAGTTTTAATGAGAATGTAAGCTTTCGTGTGATAAAAACACACTTCATCAGACAATAGTATGGGATGGAATTAGCAGTCCTTCATATAGAGAGAGTGGGCAATAAATTAGTATGCAAAATAGTGAAAATGTTTTTAGCAGATTAAAAGACAAGTCGGGGCCTAGTAATCATCAGTTTGGGCTGACTGGGCAGAAAGGAATATGTCATCGACCCAGCCCAAAATCCCCAGGCTAGCTGGGCAAAGGGGCACATACAGACGTTGAACAGCATCGGAGAGAGGATTGCTCCCTGTGGCACACCACATTCCAGTGGGTACCGCAGAGATATCCTTTGCCCAAGCGCTGCCATCTGTCCCTAACCATGGAGAAAGCCATTATTTAAGCTGGGTACAGTTTGCACCTAGGGCTTTCCCCCAACTTTTGCTGTTTTCCAGAGCAACAGGAGGGGGGAGACACATCTCTGCAGCCCAATGGCAAAAGCACTTTAGGGGGAGTGTAATGCCTTAGAGCCAATCATTGCAATGCTTTTGTAAATGGCATTGTTGCTGGCTTCAAACATGAAGTTCAACTTAGTAACTACATTGCTTTCCCTACCCATTGCACACAGAGAGGGGAAAAACAGCAGTGGTAATTTGGAAAATAGGATTTAATGTTAGGCAGAACACTGCTTTTTAGAATTTTACAAACAACAACAAATCTTTGTAAAATTCTTCAGAGCATGGACAGCAAAGAGTAGAAAAGCAAGGGTCTGGCTGAGCAAGACTCCATTGCTGAGAGAGTTTGGTGAGTGTGAGTGTCTGCTGGCTTCCACTTCAGCTGCTTTTCTGAGCCTGACTCCGGATGCCTGGGAAACTCTGCTGTAGACTTTGGATCAGATCCACCCTGCCAGATGGGAGAAGAGTGAATAGTGACCAGTTTGACTGAACAACTTTTTTTTAAACAAGTTTTATTTTATTGTTAGTTGTTCTTTGGGTTTGGTGGGTGGTCTGTTGTGGGGGGGGGGGGGGTGAGCCAAGGGCCTCAGGCCTTTTGTTGTTGTTCCTTTTGGTTAGGTTTTAGTTCCTTCTGGTTTTCTGGTTTGCAGTTTGTTCTTTGTTACTTGTTGTTTGGGCCTGGTGGCTGTATGTTTGGGCGGGGGGGGGGGGGGGGGAGAGGAGGCCAAGGGTTCCCTTTTGTTTTATTCTTAGGTTTTAGTTCCTTCTGGGTTTCATGACTTGAAGTTATTTTTGTGGAAATTTGTGGGCCTGGTGGTAGGTGGAGAGGCCAAGGGTTCATTCCTTCTACTTTGGTTCTTGTCTTTGGTTCTTTGAAGCTGGTTTGATGTAGTAGTAAGTGCATGGACACCTCTCTGGGATAACCAGGTTTGATTCCCCACTCCTCCACCTGCTGGAATAGCCTTGGGTCAGCCATAGCTCCCACAGAGTTGTTCTTGAAAGGGCAGATTCTGTGAAAGCTCTCTCAGCCCCAACTACCTCACAGGGTGTCTGTTGTGGGGGAGGAAGATAAAGGAGGTTGTAAGCTGCTCTGAAACTCTGAGATTCAGAGTGAACAGTGGGGTATCAATAATTATTGATCATCAATCATCATCCTATTATTATTATTACTATTGAATTTTCTCTTTCTCCTCCTTCACCATCCCTCACTGTTTTTTCTTTCTTTTTCTATTTTTTGGCAGTTGCGAGATGAGGCTTGTTGTTTGTTTCCTCTGCTTCCCCTAACCATTTTCTTTTTTTTAGTCTGGTGTGTGGGTGGGTGTTTGTGGAGGGGCTTTCAGTTTAGGTTCTTCCTGCTTTTTCTTCTATCTTAAGTCCTTTCCCCCTACTGAGACTAGAAAGAATTAGTAGGAACATTAACCATTAGGAACATTAACCATTAGGAATTAGTAGGAACATTAACTGGCACAGAAATGCCCCACCAATCTCCCCACTGCCATTCTGAATCCACCTGCATCTAAATCTCTACAGAACCCTGGTAGGAGTGCAGCACAGGGTGATATTGAAGATGTTGGAGCCACCCCAAACCAAAACTGCATGCTGAAATTAAAACAGCAACACAAAAACTGTTCTTCACCTTGATGGGAATGAAAGGGTACAGTAGGGTCGTTGGGCCTGGGTGCCAAACACAAATCAGCAAAATTCACAGGGTCACAATAAATAATGAAGCTAATTTGCTGTGAAACATTCCTCTTTGCAGGCGTGGGAAGTGGGAAGGCCTGTAATGAGGGGCAACTCCAGCACCTAGGCTAAGGCTCTTCCCCTGAGGCACTTATGGTTGGTGTGTACTGCTCCCAAGAAGAGAGAGAGATCAGGGGAGAAACAACCCCTCCCTCTCACTTTCTGAGGCCTTCCCTGGGAAAATGGTGTATAAGGTTTCTCTGGGTTTGCCCTCGGCTTCGGCAAACAAAACATTTTTCCTCTTCCTCCTCTTCCCCTCCCCACTCAGATTCTCTGGTGAGACATTGGATGGTTCTGTTGTGTCTGCAGTGATATTATAATAATAATATATATATATATTTATAATAATAATTTTTATATTATTATTATAATATAAAATTATTATATTGGTTCTGCTGTCCTTGCAACCCCTCCCTCTCTAACTCAGATTGTGATTTTGTGCTTGGCATCAGTCCTGTTGAGCTGGCATTTGCCACGATGGCATTGGGTTTTCTGCTGGGCACTAGTACATTGCAGTGGTTTTGCTGTCCTTGAAGAAATGTCTCTCCTCCAGCTTCTACTTTGGAGATTCTCAGATTTGATCTTCATCCTAAAGTGTTTTGGCACTTACATAATGGGACTAGTTCTGCTGCTGGCCTTGTAAAAATGCCACCCCCCACACACATCACTTTCTACTGCAGAGGTTCTCTGGAACATTCTCCTGGGCTCTTAATTGCATTGCTTTGTTATATTTCCCCCACTGGAAACAATGGAGGATGGGGGCACCTTCTTTGCCCACAGAATTGGACCCCTTGATCCAATCTTTTTGAAACTTGGGGGTTCTTTGGAGAAGAGGCTACAGTAGCTACACTGCAAATTTGGTGCCTTTACCTCAAACCTCCCTCCTAGACCACTGAATATAACCCAGGATAGATTTGCCATTGACTTTAATGGTCCCCACAGGGTATAATGGCCATGAAAAGATCTGAAGTTCCTGAATATTTACCAAGTCTGAATACCATACTGGTATTGGAATTTGGGAATATCAGGAAATACTAATTTTTTTGGTTCAGGTGAGCAGACGTGTTGGTCTGAAGCAATGGAATAAAGTTAGAGTCCAGAAGTACTTTTAAGACCACAAAGTTTTATACAAGGTATCAGCTTTTGTGTACACAAACACTTCTTCAGATATTTTTTGGGTTCAATATACCTGAATCCAGGCCTTGAATTCAGCAGGAGCTCATAGGAGTGCAGCTCCTGAACCTTTCTGAGAGTTCCCCCTCCCCCCCACACCTACCTACTTTGTCCATTGAATAGTGGGTGTAACTGCATAACAATCTCTGGATGCGCTCCACCACTTATTTTTCTACAAAACGACCCCTGCCTGAATCCAGGAGGGAGGGAGGGGTTCGTTCCACAACCCTAACAGTGACTCTACAGTTGAAGCAAAAACTATAATGAACAGTTAGTTTTATGTTCAGCCTAGTGGTTCTGGAGTGAACAAAAGAGAATGTGAGGAAGATAAGGTTATAGTACAAAACTGTCATGGAATAAACACATATAAACCTAAATAAGCTTCCCACACTGTGTTATATATTAGGTATGTATAAAACAGTCAGCTGTGGGATACATGTTGACCTTTAAAAGTTGATAATGATAGGCTGATATTTTCCACTTTCATCTGTTATTTGCTGCAGCTTTATGTTGAGAACCTGGAACAAGCTGCATCTTGTACACTGTGAAAGACCTTGCATGACATTCTATTGAAGTGAAGTCAAGAGAGTTTAACTGTGAGATATCTGTAGAAAAAGAAGCGTACAAGCTGTTGTACTGAGAAGCATACTAGGTTGTTAAGCAAATAAGTAGCAGGTTCTCTACATTATGGGGTGGAAAAACAAGACACGATGAACTATTTGGATATTTAATTCATTAATTTGTTTATTAAATATATCAGGACTCAAAAACAAGACAGTGCAATCTTGGAAGGAGTGAAAGTGCTCAGGGATCTGGCCACCCACTACACTGGTATGTCTTGGTGATATGCTGGTGTAGTGCCCCACTGCACCCTGGCTGGCCACTAGCATAGTTATGCTGTGAACATCCCCACATACTGTGATGGTTGGGGACAGGGCAGGCCCACAGGTATGGCAGGAGCTAGCCAGTGCAGCCTGGGAACACCCCTCAGAACTGGCATACAGTCAAAATACAGCATAGCCCAAAGGTGCACATGCAATGGAAAAAACACCCCTCCCCCTTCTCTCAGCTTTGCACACAAGCCATGGTATAGTATAGAATGCTGACTATTACCACAACCGATAGCACCCCTCCCCAGCAATGGCCAAACCTCCCCCTCGCTGCACCCAATCAAAGGACACTCCCCCACATTACATAAATCTGTGCCAGGATGTCCCAAAGCTCACATGATACAATGGGAGGCACAGGACTCAGTCTCTGCAGTCTCCAACTTGCATACTGAGAATGCATAGCATTTCACCCTGCTGGCAGGAAATGCAAAGAGAAGGCACTTACATCCCAGAGGGGAGCAAATCTCCTTGCTGAGTGACTTCCAAGGCTAGCCGAATTTGTGTAGACAGGCAATCCATGCAACACAGTGGGGCATACCCCCAAGGAAGTGTACCTCCTAGGAATGCTAGCTAGGACATTCATGGAAAGTGGGAGTGGCAGGGATTCTGACAGTCCTTTACCAGACCAGTGTGCCCCCACCCTCCTAAGTGGGGGACAGTGTAAAACTGGGGATGGGGGGGGGGGTAACCGGCAATCACCCCATGGCACCTATTTTCTTGCAGCACTATGCAACAACACCAGATGAAGCACTGTTGAGGTACAATTCACACAGCAGATGAGTGCCATTTGGATGGCTTTGACATGAGCTGCAGAAGAATATCCCCACAACTGGAGCCTCTCTTTCAAGGGGCCCCACTGGCATGGCTGCAGTTGTCAGGACCACTGTTGTCTGTCATCACTGCATGTGTTTCTGGTGTCTCTGCAGGCAGTGATTCAGAAGGGAGGAGATATGGGAGGATAACACTCTTGATGCAGTATGGGATGGTTCCAGCTCAGTTCCTGAAGCATCCTGACACACAGCTATCCATCCAAAAAATAAATAAATAAATTCTGAAGTGACCTACAGTTCTGTCCCTGTCTGCCTATTATTGAGTGGATGAAGTCTGCTTCCTGTCCACTCTCACATCCATCCCCACAGCACACCATTCTCTGCCCCCTTTTGTGATTTTCTGATAGTGCTTCCCACAATAATCTCCCTTTCACATATCTGAGGAGGTGGGCTCTGCTTCAGCAGTCTCACACTGGGATCAATGTTGCCAGTTATTATGATGCTACTGGACCTCTGTTTCATTTAGCTGCAAAGTGTAACAATCCTGTGTTGCAGTTCTCCGCTTCAACAGACTGACACAGCCACTCTTCTGCAGTCCCCACTCCCTTCCCACACACACACACTGCTGGCTAATGTGTGCAGCTTGCACAGGGAGAGGACTGGAGGCGGTCTGAGGGAAGATGTGTGTGCTCTATCGAGGGGACCGGTCTCGAGGTCTTACTCTGCTCCACAGCACTTCTGACATCTGATATGGCATCATGCAGGTTGGCAGAGCAGGCACACAGGGGGCTCATTGTGGAAAGGGTGCACCACGGAAGAGCCATGAATCAGCATATCAACCAGAATGATGGCTATCCCAGGCAGACCATTGCTTGGGTTGTCCTGTTGTCCTGTTTTGTGGGGGTGAAATGTCAGCTACAATATTTTTGCCTGCCTCTGGCCTTCCCCCATATGGAGATCAAACCAGGAGCCCTGGCAATGCTAAGCCATGCCTGTCTGTGCAGTGCCCCATATGGATGGTGATGATGTCAAGGCTGAAGTGGTGTGCCTAATGCCTGATGACATGCCTCTTGCATCTACCTCCTTGACCCAGTTGTTAGGCTGTTGGTCTTGGGTGTGGGATAGCCAGGAAAACCCTGTTTGTACCTGCAAATATTAAGGAGAATTCAAACCAAAGTCTGAGGCTATAACTAGTTTAAATTTATGTTCCTCAGCCAGGCTTCTCCTTCGACTGTCTGGTTGCCTGTGCTGCTGATCTTTTTTCTAAAACAACCTGTAAATAAATAAATCTTTGTTATTTACATACTGTTCTTGCCTCCATGATCTCTGTGTTCTACTTGCTTGTCCCAAAACTTACCTTAGGGTACTGAACCCAAAGCTTTTATACTTGCTACCCTAATAACATCTTGTATCTTACAGGCTTACAGTTCAAAACAAACCTGCTTCACCCAAATCAGCCATTTGGATCCTCTCAGAAAAGACCAGTCACACCTCTATCTCTTTTCTTTTCCTGCAGGGGAGGGGCTTGAAGTAACGTTGCATATGGCCAGACGCGTGGGGAGGGGGGGCGGGGAGGGCGGCCCGCCCCAGGTCTGGGGGTCCCCGCGTTGGCAAGGGGGCCCCCCAAACAATGGCCGTGACGTTGCTGCGGGGGGGAGAAAAAGAATGGAGGCGCCCGCGGCGCCCGACAGCGTGAGGGGGAGCGCGCACGGCGGAAGAAGGGGGGGTGGGGAGCGACGCGCGCACGCACGTTGGGGCTCCTCGTTCCCTTCCCTTCACCAGCTCCCTTGCAGGCACCCCCGGCCCGGACGGCAACTCGCCTGCCCAGAGACCCGCCTGCGCTCTTCGCAGGGCGGAGCGCAGGCGGCGCTGGCTCAGGCGGGCTTCTTGGGGAGCCGCAGCTCGGTGCCTCCCCCAAGCGCCCAGCCGAGGCGCCCTCCTTCCTTCCGCCTCGGGCGCCTTGGAGACCTGCCCCCAAAGGCCGGCTGCCCATCACTGAAGCCGCTAGCTTAAACCGCCAGAACCTCAGAGAAACCTGGCCGGATTGGATTTGAGCCCAGCCGCCAGGCGGAGAGGGCCTCCGCGCAACCCAGAAGCGAGGCATGGCAGCAACAGCATTTCCTCTTGTTTTGGATGCTGAGAGGTATTATGCATCTCAGCGCGATTTCCGTTTGACCACCTTGTGGCAGCGGGTTCCACTGGCTCGCTATATAACAAACTGACTTCGGTCAGATCTGAATCCCTAGCTTCAAAGAAATGGGGGGAGGGACGCTCTGGAAAATCTGATTAGGTTTTTTTTGGGGGGGGGAGAGATTAGCTGCAACTAGGTTTTCTTTAATGAATAACGGGTATAGACTTTACAAACATACTTGTCAAAGGTTACACGGCTCATAGTGGCAAAAAGCTAAATGTTTAGTGATGTGGTTAAAAAAAAAAGTTCACAAAGTAGGACAAAGGATTTCCACCTCAAACTGCTTAGCTCATGGGTCGGTAACATTTTTATAATGGAAGGGCCAAACAATATCAATATTCAAATCAAGAGACCAACAGACCTTCAGTTTCTTTAAGTGTCAGTCTGGTCTGTACACCAGCAGCCCAGAAAAAAAAATCCGTTTAAGCATCACAAAAAATCCATAATTTTCTTAAACAAGAATCTTCCCATTGCCTTGTCTCACTGGGACGTATTTTGCTTTACCTTGGCATCCACTGACTTTCCTCAAATTCAGAATGTACACACGCTGTATGTGAAATGCAAGCACAAATGTTATTTGCCTCTTTAAAAATTACATCATTGCAGAGGTCCAATCCCTTCCTGGTTATTTGCATTAAGACTGAAGGCAAATACTATTATTTACATATCCGCTTTCCACAACTGACATGGCCTGAGGTGACGTCCACCCTCGGCCCCCCGGGCAGCCTCTGCGCCTGTGGCGTCGGTCCCACCAAACGTCATGTGTGTCGTCACGCTTTACCTGGGCGCGCACAACCCGCAAAGCCGCGGATACACGGGAGATGCATTGTAGCCTGCTGGTTGGATGTGCCTTAGGAGGTTCCAGCAGCTGTTTCCAGCAGGGCTCCCTCGCAAGTGGTGGCCATCTTGCGGAAGTGACATCACCGGAAGTGACATCATATCCTGTTTCTGGCGGCGTGCACACACATAGGGGGGCCCACATAAATCTTGGGCCCCAGGCCCCCAAAGCCCTAGCTACGCCCCTGCATATGACCATGTTTGCTACCAGTCAGATCCTTGCCAAGGGACAGGTGGGTGTCCTATATGCTTGTATGGGTACCCATCCCCTTCAGACAACGGAGGCACTAAAACCATGTTTATTATGTGTTCTAAAGCAGCAGAGCAAAGTTTGAGTCCAGTGGCACCTTTAAAACCAGCAAAGTTTTATTCTGGATATAAGTTTTTGTGTGCATGCACACTTCTTCAGATACCTTCTGATTCAGATTCTACAGATCCTGTGCAGGGAAGGGTGGTTTACTTAAAGCCTGCTACTCCCTTTGAAAAATTGCTTAGTACTCTGTTGTCCTCCTCAAAAGGCTTGATCCCTAAAATGTATAATATCTTAATTAGCTATGGTAGGTCTACCTCATTATCTTTCATAAAGCCTGGATGTGTGATTGTGAGAATTCCTTAACAGATCAAACTTGGGAAAACATTTGGTCCTCTTATTCTCTACATTCTAATTCTTTAACTTATGTGTATCAGACATATAAATTCATCACCTGATGGTATTGTATGCCTACTAAAGTAGCATATATAAATTCGAGATATAGTTCTCACTGTTGACAAGGATGTGGAGAGGAAGGAACTTACATCCACTGTTGGCAGTTTTGTGCAATTTTTTCTAAGTTTTGGAAAGATATTGTGCAACAAATAGGTAATATAACTGGACATATAATTCCTTTTATGATACAATCAATATTGTTGAATGTTTGGTCTGATTTAGACATTCCTAACATACAAAAAATTTAATTGAAACATTATTGGTGGGCAAAAAAAAAAGTAACTGTTTCTCATTGGAAGACCTCCCAGTTGCCTGATATAAAGGAATGGTATATGTGTTTGTGGGACTACATAATTTTTGATAAAATAGCAGATGTTAAGAGGTCAAATGAATAACCTATGTCTGAGTCAAATTTCCTGAGTAAGTGGTACCCAGTTTTGGGGGAAAAATAAATAATGTAGATTCCTCATATTCTTTTAGTAATCACTGTTATTTTAAATTTATCTCATTAATGTAATTATTTAGATTTATATAAGATAATAATGATAATTTTAATTCTGTAGTAATTTTATTCTGTCACTGTTGATGATACACTGATGTGTTGTTGTGTTATCAATAAATTATTTTTAAAAGAGGATCAGCAGGTTAGAAGTGTGTGTGTGTGTGTGTGTGTGTGTGAATTTAAACAGAAGCCACCAACCATTACATATAGGTAGAGGGTGGGAAGGGTATTGCCAGGAAGGGCTAATTAGAGTCAAGATTTAAAGCCCTATATGGCCTGGGACCTGCCTACCTGAAGGACCGTCTCTCCCCACACGTTCCCCAGAGAGTACTGAGGTCTGGGATGCAAAACCTTCTCACCATCCCCGGGCCCAAAGAAGTCCGTCTCAAGACAACCAGAGACAGGGCCTTTTCTGCAATGGCCCCCACATGGTGGAGGGCCCTGCGGGATCTTACTCAGTTCCGCAGGGCCTGTAAGACAAGCCTCTTCCGGTTAGCCTACGCCTGACTAGATAAATGTAGCTTATCAGACTTCAGTGAAATATACTGTATAGTTTTAACGTTAAGATTTTAAGGTTTTTAGGTTTTTAAACGCTCTGACTTTTTTAAATGTAATAACTTTGCACTCTGTTTATTGTTTTATCGTTTGTTGTGAGCTGCCATGAGCCATTTTATGGGAAGGGCGGGATATAAGTCATAGAATAAATAAATAAATAAATAAATAAATAAATAAATAAAGATGTATAAGTAACTGAGCAACAAATATAGCTAAGATTGGATTAAAGCAACTGGTAAAACCTGTGAACAGCAGCAAATTAGCAGCCAGCATAAGAAAAGAATTTAAAACAGAACTGAGAACTGAATGACATTAGTGTGTGTAGTGAGAAAGAAACTAGTATCTCTGTTTATTCCTTCCATTGTCCCGAGTGCTGTAATAACTTGTAACTCAGCAATCTCCCATTCTTGTACATTTCTGAAATCCCTTTGCAATGAAACAGCTACTTTGATGTCCCCCATTGAATGTCTTGGAAGGCTGCAGTGTTCTCCTACAGGTTTCTCAGTTTTGTGATTCTTGAGGTAATATTTGTGTCCATTTATACTGTTTGCTTTACACAGAGAACTGAGAAACTTATCTACATGCCTCCAGCTACTATCCTAAACATACCAAACAATTCACTATATACAGCCAGGCTCTATGCTGCAGCCATATCTGCTCCAATCCAATGGGCAGGAGATTCTCACAATAATACAGCATCTAATTTGAACATGGACATCGGTATCAGAGCTTGCAATAAACCCAGATGCCAACTTTGCTGCCACATAAACCCAGACAATACAATCACTGGACCTAGTAACATCAACTATACCATCTCAGGCTCTGCCGTGTTTATTCTGGGTTGCACTGTTGCTGGGTCTTGACTGGCCTTTAGGGCTGGGGTGGGGAATACTGGTATTGCGGGGCAGTGGCTACACTGACAACCAGTATCAAGATCTAGTAAATAAAGCAGTTAATCTTTGCTGATGCTTCATTCGACAAACTACTTCTTTAAAGATCTTTTATGAAAGAGGTCAGCAGTAATTCAGCCTGGAACATCTATCAATCATCAACATATTGGACTTCTTAAGAACATGTTCAGTTCTTAATGTTTTTGCCATTACTTTAGTATTTCTTATTGCTCCACTTTACATACTGTGCAGAAAACATTTAATTAGCATTTAAAAAGGAAGATAATCTCTGGAATTTAACTTATAAAGGCCCCCCTAAATGTGAACAAGTTTCTGCAGAACTATATTTTCCACCCTTAGTACTTTTAGAAAAATAACTGAAAATCCATTTTTGAACTTCTGGTATGTTTAAGCAGTTTATGTTTTAAGCTCAGATGAGCTCTGCAGAATTGAAAGAGATCAAATGTACTCGGGATGGAGAACAAGAAATCCTGCAACAAAAAAGTAGAAAATGAATGGTATAAAGATTTCAGTTTTCTTGGCAGATGGGAGTTTCAACAATCTAAGGATTCAGTTCTAAGGATCAAAGAAAAAGTGGCAGACAGGCCAGTTTGAGCTCAGCAGAAGTTGGGAAAAATAAATTTAATATCAGCAGCCAAAATGGGTTACCCGTTACAGAAGTGTTGGGGTAGGTAATTTAGTGTGGATTCATGTTCAATGAAGCCAGACCTCATTATGTCTTTTAGGTCTTGCATCAGTTAAGTTTGCAAGCAAACTGGTTCAAAATATTGGCAGAAACATAAGTAGATATCAGCACTAACAGGGTAGCTAATCCAGGAAACTTCCCTTGAAAACAGCACTTGCCCTGTTCAAGTCCTTTTTGATCAGCATCAGCTCTGCAGGACAGAAACAAACCAGTCTACTATCACTAAACATTTCCTGGGTGTCACTGTTTTGCTAAGAACTGCACAAAATATAGATGTAATACTTGAAGACTTATCATTTTAGTGATATGGATAGAACCAAAAAAAGGCAGAGATATCTTATGAAGCAGCAGCAACCTTTGAAATAAACTGGTAGCAGAAAATACAGAACAGTAATAGCCCATTAAGTCCAGTAGAACAAAAGAGGACTACTTGAATGAGAAAGAAAGTTAGGATTGACAGAGAAGTAATCCAGTTCCAAAAAGAGAGAGAAATATGGTCAATAGCCAGAATGAGAGAAGGAAAATGAGAGCCAATCAGAAGTTACTCTGTGCAGAATGCAGTAAAGGGAGAGTAAAAAACCCTATCAGTTCTACATAGAACATAATAGAATAGTCAGATAGATTCCTGGACATTAAAAGTTATCTGCTCATCCCATCAATTCAACTCCTCTGTTCAAGGACCCTAGTTTTTAGAGTCATGCATTCTGGTCATTGGGGCCTGTTGCATTTCCAGCGACAGAGGATCTTTTGGACATTACTTTTGAACTGTGACTGAAGCTGGCTTCTTCTGCAGCATCACAAAAAAAGACAGTGAATATATATACTGTATAAAACTGGAAGGGTGTCCTTATTTTTGCACTCCACATCCAGTTCCATAGTAGTAGAGTCCCTGCAGTGGACAGAAGGGGAAGAATTTTACACTTCCTCCACTTTATATTTTAAAATAGCTGACTACCAGTCAATTATGTAGCAGTATAAACTCTTTATCTGGAAGAAAATAGGTCCTACTTAGAGAGTATTCTGGAAGACAAACATCACTGGGCCAAGGTCCTGCAGCTGGAGGCCTGCAAGTAAAATCAGGGGAAAATGTGGCGAACTGTGCAGCCTGTAATTACCCACTGCACAGCTTTGCATAGCCACTCATGGCTATTCTCCACAGCATTGCTCAACAAGACTACGGCCTGGGTGAAGGACCTAACATTTGATACCGTCTAACTTTTCAACTCTAAAACAGATGATGTTTGGGCAGAATCCATAAAAACAGATCTGTGACTAAGATTCAGGGAGTTACCCTTTCATAGCTCTTTCAAACGTATACAACTATTTATAAGCCCTATAGCCCATAATATAGGAGGCCAGTATTCCAACCCTATCAGTACCAGGGGTACTGTGCCTTTTACTAATATAGAAATGGGCAGAATTATAGGAGATTCCAAGGGCAGTCAGGGAGATGTAGACCCCAGGCCCCAAATTCTCCTGGATAATCCCAGAAACAAAATCTGGTCATGAGGTCTCTCTTCCTCTCAAACTATAGGTAGTTTCATGAGCCGCCATCATTACGTCAGACAGTTGGGTTTAGTCTGTAATATTACATGGTTACATTGGAGTTCTCCCCCGCACTCCCCCCCCCCCCCGTTCCTCCCAATCACCCTCTGTGTTAGATCCACAGTCCCTTCTTTATTTTATTCAATTTCTATCCTGTCCTCCCTGCAAAAGCAGGCTTAGGGCGGCTGATCTTTTGGCACAGGAAGTGCAGACCCTGTTGCATAAAACTCCTGAACAGTTAGTTCATAAAGGGAAGTGCCCTCTGGGATTTGATCCCAGGTATTTTCTCATTTATAAGAAAGGGGGGGGGGGAGGTCTTGTATTAGATTGTATTTTTGTTATCAGCATCACTTCTACCATCCTCGAAAGGGTAACTTAGGGTAACTCTGCAAAGACCATGGTGATGAAAACATGATTGCACTTAACTGTTAATTAATTAATTGCACTATAATGTTAATTTTAATGTCTGTATACTTATTGTACTGTATTGTATACCTATATATGTTGTTAGCCGCCCTGAGCCTGCTTCAGCGGGGAGGGCGGGATATAAATAAAATGTTATTATTATTATTATTATTATTATTATAACTGTAATTGTTGTTCCTCCCTCCTGCCCTGCTGTGAGCTCTCAGTTGTTCTTTGATTAAGCTTGATTTTTGCCTTGATGAGCTCTCTGCAAAGTATATCAGAAATGAGGGAGAGCTCTTTCTATTGCCTATGCGTCCATCTAAAGGGCAGGGAAAAAGTGGTACAGAGGGACACTGCTATGCACCTTTTTAAAGAGCTCTAAAAATTTCCCTGTGGTAACCAGCATGGGCACAGTACCCATGTGTGACTGCACAGAAGACCACTCTAACAACAGGTACAGGTAAGTGCAGCCATGTTCTCAATTGGTGATCAGGGGAGTCATCCATTGTGTTCATCAGTGATGGTTCCAATGCTACACTGGAACTGGGGTCCAAGATTGTGATCAGATGCAGTCTTGTCCAGGGTCCTTCTCCAATAAGGCTGGATACGGAGGAGCAGAAGGAGCTCTGGAGGTAGAAAAAAGTGAGAAATGCTCCAAACTGAAGCTTGGTGGATTTTGGCCTTTGTGTAATTCAGCACTTCAGTGTAATGGAAGACCCTATCCATATAGAACAGGGAAAACTCCCTCCATCCAAGGCCCATATAGAGAATAAGTCCAGGGGTAATTAGGTAGACTTGAATGAGACTCTGCTACTGATCCTTCTCCCTTCAAAAAACTCCCATGCTACTAGCAGAAGGGCTGTGCCACAGGAATGGATACTGTATGTTGGAACTGAATATCTATGAATATTTCAACTCAGTCATATTTATATTTGAGGAGCTCCCCAGCAGAAACACAAGACCTAGCCACCAAGGTTGAACATAGATGCTATGACAGTGTCCTCAGAACTGGGTCCAGATCTGGAATAGAAGAAGGTGTGTTTGTAATGGCTATGTGTACATTTAGCCTTACTTGATTCTGAATGGGTTGGCTCAGTGTGCTTCACCTTCTGTTTTACCTTTTGCACTGGTGGCTCCAAACTCCTATGGTGTACTGCTGGATCTGATGGAATCAAAGGGGGTAGAGTTGGATCTGAAAGCCTTGACTCTGAAATGGTGGGAACTGATGCTGAGAGACTCAGTATCCAGGACTTTGATGGGACGAGGGTCAAAAGTGCCTTTTCCCATATTGCTGCCTTGACCCTCTATCTCTATCATGTTGAGCGTTTGGTGTAAATTTGCAGCAAGCAAGGCATGTCCTTCACACAAACATAGTAAACACAAGGAGTATTCATCCAATTAAGGGGTTAGGCTCCAAACTCAGCATATATTTTTAACAAGGGTTTCTGTCCCAAAATAGTCGAGGCACATTTGTTTTTATTGCTGAAATGAAACTCTTCTTCCTTCAGTGAAAAAAGGAACAATGGACTAACAAACCAACTAAGGGGGAAAAAATCAAACGTTCACTGAGAATAGTGCCCTGTCTGCTGAGGGAGAGCGCTCCCTTTCCTCTATAAGTCTGTCAGTAAGGCAGGAAAAGACAGCTTGGGGAAACACTTTATGCCTTTTTAAAGGGCTCTCAAAATTTCCCCATGGCAAACCTGCACATATGTAGTACCTACGTTAGACTGAACATAGACCACAATGATAAACACAGTAGCTTTAAATATATGAACAAGGAACTTGAAGTACACAACCAAAACAGTGATTTAAAAATCTTTTATGGAAGCACATTATGCCAAATCAAGAAACCTTAATGAAGCCTCTGCAATCAACATTCCACATCTGAATAGCTTTTAAATTAAAAGCAAATCCCATCTCTAAGATTTTTCATGCTACTCTCAACTGGCATTACAGTCTGCTCACCAGAGTTAGCAGGGCACCATCCACCATCCACTCACCAGAGTTAGCTGGGCACCATCCAACAGAGGTCAGGGCTGCTATCTCAGGAGTGGGTTAACTCTAAGGTCCTGGTGAAGTCTACACCAAACGCTCAACATGATTGAGACAGAGGGTCAAGGCAGCAATTTGAGAAAAGGCACTTTTGACCCTCATCCACAGATGTATGTCTGGGAAAGAACTTTGGACTTACTGTGAAAGTTCCTTCTATTTGAAGTAGAGGAGAACATCCTGATATTTAGATAATCCTTCTACCACAATCCCTGGAGGCAGAATATTAGAACATTTTCTTCTGACCCCAGAGGAGAGAAGTACCGCCTTCTTCAGTTCAGAGGCTTTCCATAGAAAACCACAAATTGTACCCTCATTTGCTGCTGCCAACAAGACTTAATCTGAAGATAAAACAACTATGAGATGAGGCCAGAGGGCTAATCCCATTTCAGAGAAGAAATAACATTTAATGATTAACAGTAACAGCAGAAAAAAAGATTAGGACAATTGAGATAAGAGGATTGTTGACAGGGCATGTCAGCTCTAAGGCACTGGTCAAGTCCAATCAGATTCCCCCCCCTATCAGGATGACTCCAGGATGTTCTCCTCTACCTCAGGTAGAAAGAAAATTCATGGTAAATCCCAAGTTCCCTTCTCATTAGAGGAGAGGAGGACATCCTGACATTTGAGATGTTACAAAGTTTCCCAGAAGATGAGAGGGCAGTCCTCTGACTTGGTTCTTCTCACATCACCTGTTGAAGGACCAACCATCCAAAGACCACATCAGCTGCTGCATATGAGTCCATTTTGTAATGAGAATATGAAGGCAGATGTACCTGCCCAGGTGTCTGCTCCACAGATCTCCAAAATGATGCATTGGACTGAAAGGCTGCCATGATGGCTGAGCTCCTGGTTGAGGAGACTGTGATTCTTTCTGGAGGTTTAAGCCTCTGAGAAGAACAGGCCAAAATAACACACTCTTTCAGTCACCTGTTGAAAGATGTGTTAGACACCTTTCTGCCCTTGGACAGTAAGTTACAAACACCATCTGATTTCCTGACAGAAGCTGTACACTGAATGTCTATATAAAAGGCTCTTTGCACATCCAAGGTATGCCAGTTCCTCTCCTTGGGTCCAATGGATTGGGACAGAAGGACAGGAGGGAGATACACAGAGTGGACACAGAGTTCATCTCTGGAATGAACAAAGGATCCAGTCAGAGAACTACTACATCCTTCTGGAAAAAGCAGAAGTCTTTAGTTACAGATAGAGCTCCCAGTTCTGAGACACATCTGGCAGAGGCGATGGCCTTAAAAACAGCACTTTAAGCGTTAGAAACCAGAGTCCTTGGATAACCACATGACGTCTCCAGGAAGAAAAATGTTGAACTAATGGTAAGCTGGAAAGCACTGCTCCTCTGAGGATACAGCCAGGTAGCACGACACAGCCCCTGAATGGAAGCAGAACAGAGGTCAGGGCTGCTATCTCAGGAGTGGGTTAGCTCTAAGGTCCTGGTGAAGTCTATCTTGGAGGTAGGAAAAGATGGGGAGGACATCTGTCTCAATTGGGGTCTAGCAGATGAGAATTCCTCAGTTGTGGACTGACTCCTAATCTCAAGTGGCACATAATGGCAACTGACTGCTCATGAGAAAGTAAGAACCACTGGAGGACCCTGGAGTGTGATCCAGCCCATGGAACTGTGGCAATGGCTGCAGTCATAGAGACCAGGAGCTGGTCAGAAACATTAGGTCCACTGACCCTGAGGCTGCATGCTTTTGCTTTGCCACTCATGTGAAGGGAACCCCAGTAACTCCTAAGCGAGTCACCATCAATGACTGGGTCAACTGTCTGTTTCAACCAGGAAGCTGTGAGATGACAGGTGCTGGATAGTAGACTGCATGCCCTGAGACACCTTCTTCGCTAAGGGAGACCTGAAGAGAAGATAAGGATACACATGGGTACTCTGGGATCTGAGGCTTGCTACAAGAGTAACCATCAACTTCATGAACACCATCAGGGTTGATGCTAATCTAAAGGGCAAGTAGTTCTTGTGGGTGGGGATGAGGACATATAGATAGACCTCTTGAGATCTAGGGATGTCATGAAGTCCCCAGATGTAATTGCCTTTGCAACTGACTTTAGCATCTCCATGTTGAATCTTCTGTTTGTATACAACAAATCAGTTTGGTGTAGTGGTTAAGTGTGCAAACTCTTATCTGGAAGAACCGGGTTTGATTCCCCACTCCTCCACCTGCACCTGCGGGAATGGCCTTGGGTTAGCCATAGCTATCGCAGGAAGTTGTCCTTGAAAGGGCAGCTGCTGGGAGAGCCCTCTCAGCCCCACCCACCTCACAGGGTGTCTGTTGTGGGGCGAGAAGATATAGGAGATTGTAAGCCGCTCTAAGTCTCTGATTCAGAAAGAAGGGTGGGGTATTAATCTGCAGTCTTCTTCTTCGTCATCTGTTGAGAAATTGCAAGTCTCTGATGGCCCTTCAGTCCCTGTTTTTTGGAGAATGGTAAAAAAGATGGGATAAATGCCTGAATATCTGGAAGGAAATGGGCTCTATGGAAGCAATTTCTAGGAGATGATGGATGGCCTCATGAGAGTGATATAGTTTTGCAGGGCTGCTGGAACAAGAAAACTATAAGAAACACTCATGTGGGGGGAGGGGGAGAAAAACTCGATGGCATAACCTTGCCTGAGGGTGTGTTGTACCCAGGTGTCAGACACTAATGTAGTTCAGTTCCACCAGATCAGTTGAACTTTGCTACCAGTGGCAGAAACTTGACATCACGAACACCGTGGGTGAGGTTCATTGTCTGTTTCCCACATTTTGGGCAGACTGAGAGTTGGGCCTGAAGGAATACTTTGACATGAACCATGTTGGTCTTCTACAGTCTGTATGGAAGCTGGGAAGAGTCCTGTAGAAGAAAAGGAATGGGAAGTCCCTTTCTGCTGCCTCTCCTCTTTCTTGGAGGAAAAGGACACAGCCTTCTTTTTATCCTTGCTCTCAAAGAGATCAAAGTATTGCCAATTACTTTACCCCCTAAGAAAGGTCATGTGGCTATATTAGCTTTGGACTAGCATCCACTGTCCATTTCTTCTGCCATAACTCATTCTTGCCACCACAACGAAGGCCTTTGAGGAAAATTTCACAGAACTGAAATTGGCATCAGCCATGAAGGCTGCAGCTCTCTAGTATAGAGAGCTAGCTCGTGAACTTCCTTGATAAACCAGGAGTTTCCCCTCAGGATTTTGTGAAGTCACATGATGAAACCTCTGACTATGAGAAAGGTAGCAGCTGACATTCTAGTGACATAGTCCATTGTTTCATGAACTCTGTGTAAGACTGCCTCAACTTTTTAAATCTTTGGAATCTTTTAAGAAGCAGAAATTTTGAAGAGTTAAGAGATCTTTGGTGGAAAAGAATATAACTTTATGGTTTGTCTGAAAGTTCAGTACATTCCTCCTTGACCCCTTTAGTAAAAAGTAAAGGAAAGGTACAGCCAGGGCTTTTTCCTGGGGGAACACAACAGAACAAAGTTTCAGAACCAAACTTTTTTTTTAAAAAAAGTTTAAAAATTCATTAGGGGTATCATGTGTTTCTCCTTCATTTCCATCTTGAGAGTTCCGGCACATCTGTTCCAGAAAAAAAGCCCTGGGTACACCTCCATGACCCCATTCTCATAATCTTCACTGAACACCTCCATGACCCCATTCTCATAATCTTCACTGAACACCTCCATGACCCCATTCTCATAATCTTCACTGAACACCTCCATGACCCCATTCTCATAATCTTCACTGAACACCTCCATGACCCCATTCTCATAATTTTCACTGGGCTCTGGATCTCCCTTGGGAGTAGAAAGTTGCAGAACCTTTAGGGCTCTAAATAGAGCAGTCTCAGGCAGTCTTACTTTTAAGCTGAGTTAGTGTGAGCTAGCTCACAATTTTTTAGCCTCCAGCTCACACATTTTTGTCTTAGCTCAGGAAGAATGGTCCCAGAGGAAACTAATTTATGCAGTAGCCAAATTGCTCATTCACAACTTTAATGCCAGTAGCTCATGAAGTAGAATTTTTGCTCACAATGTTTCACAGCTTAGAGGGAACACTGGAAGAGGCACAGCTCTTCACTCCCTGCCACCATATCAGTCTGTATTCTGCTGAAAAGGCAAGCTACCCAGGGGGCCAGAGACTGTCTTATAGGTTAAAAACAGATCACTTTGAGAAAACAGTCTGTGAGACTGAGGGGCCTTCCTCCCTGTAGTTCCCCTTCCTCCCAGCTGAAGTAGACTCTGAGTACTAATGATTGTAAGTGTCCTCCCCTAGTTGGGAACCTTGGAGATGAAACATGGGATGAGGGGGGGTAGGCTTTTTGTGCCACTTTAGTGGGCCAGGAGGAATTATTATTTGTGGTCTGCGTCTAGCCAATAAGACAGTCCCTTGCCTCCTGGGTAGCCTGCCCTTTTAGGCAGAATGCAGACTGATGAGGCGAGGAGCCACTGGCAACCACTGCAACAATGCACTGGGGTTTTCGCACCATCATAGCCAACTGAAGTGCTTTCTGTTTCAGACTGATGTTCTACTGTTTTGTTCCTAGTGGCCAATTTACACCTCCGCTTTTGCTTCTGTAGCCTTCATGAAAGCTTATACTCAGAATTAATTTTTTTCGACTGTAAACCTACCACTGGACTCAAACTTTGTTCCATTGCTTCAGACCAACATGACAACACACATGAACCCTAGATCACCTGCCAGTTTGCTGGCCATTTCAAATTTAAGAGACTGAGATGCAAATGACATCGTTGTGAGGGTTTTTAACAGAGGTAGAGGTGGGAAGTGTGAACAAGGAGGCTTTCCCCCCACTTCCAATGAAGACAACAGAGAATAAAACACGCAGTAAGGTGCAAGAGGAAAAGAAATGATGACCTAAAAGAAACTCCACGCACAAAAAAGGCCAAAGACAACTGGAGCTCCTTCAAATCCTGCACATAAAAAGGAGGCAGGAAAAGAACAGAAAGGAGATACTCCTCTCCTTAGGGGCAGGAAGAAGAAGAAGATATTGGATTCAGGGCCGGCGCTAAGAGTTCAGCTGCTCAAGGCAGACCCCTGTGCAGTGCCCCCACCAGCTCCCTTGGGAAATGAAATCGCACATGGCACAATGACGTCAAAAGTGTTGTCAACAAGCAGGCCAGGGATAGGGAGAGCTGACGCTTGGGTATCGTAGCTCCTGCAAGGAGCGCTGTACGCAAGGCTCCCCCCTTTCAGGAAGCCTGATTGAGGGAAGGGAGAGTCGGCACTTGCGTATCACGCTCCTTGCAAGGAGAGCAGTATGCAAGCCCCAGGCCTGGCTCAGCCGCCTACCCCCACACGATGGCTCTGATTGGATTTATATCCCACCCTATACTCTGAATCTCAGAACGGTCCCAATCTCCTTTCCCTTCCCCTCCCCCCAAAAAACAGGCACCCGGTGAGGTGGGTAGGGCTGAGAGAGCTCTTACAGTAGCTGCCCTTTCAAGGACAACTCCTATGAGAGCTAAGGCTGAACCAAGGCCATGCCAGCAGGTGCAAGTGCAGGAGTGGGAAATCAAACCCAGTTCTCCCAGGTAAGAGTCTGCACACTTAACCACTACACCAAACTGGCTCTAGGTTCTAGGAGGAGTATCTAAATGTCAGCTCTTCTCAAATGAGAAAAGAAAGTGATTCGGCATCAGTGACAGCTTTTTAATAACAATTACATAGATCTTGTTCTTTCTCTGGAGAGGTGCAATTTTTAAAAAATGACCACATAAAAAACTGGCAACATGCATGACAAAACACAGTTAAGTTAGTGTAGAATAACAGAGCACCAGAACAAGAGCCATAGTCACAGGTTCAAACCTCTAATCAGTAAGGAAGCTTCCAGAGAGATATTTGTTGCAATCACTCTGTCAAACCTATCAGGGTTTCTGTGAGGGTAGCATAGGAGAAATGGCAAAATAAAGAGGTAATAAACAGTCAAATGCAGAGTAAACATAGCTCCCTGCCACTCGCATATAAAAGATACATAGTAGGAATTGGCCCCAATCTGAGAAAGTAGAAAGAGAACATTCATTTCCAATACAATTGCAAAGGGAAAGACATTAAAAACTAGGCAGTTCATTTGTTAAAACTACTTTTCTAACCAAAGACCTTGACTTTTAACAGTAAACATTTTCATTGTGTTGTCTAGCCCAATACAATAATCCTCAGAATAATAATTACTTTACTTCTATGAAGTGCGCTTAACATACCCAATTCTGAATAACCATTAGCATATCTACAAGATAGTTGCTGACCCTGTCATGTGTTAAGACAAAACAGTATGTCCTGACTGGTGTGTATATGCGTAGAATTTTGTGGGAGGGGCCATAGTTTATGGCAGAGCATTTGCTTGGAATGCAGAAGATTCCAGGTTCAATCACTGACATGTGCAGTAGAAAATACCAGATGTGAAAGACCCTGGGACCTTGGAGAACTGCCTATCAGCTGTTCCTCCTCCTTTCTTTTGAAGTCTCTTTAAATCAGGCTGAGTAAACATTGTTAATATTGACCATGATGGACCATGGGTCTGATTCAGTATAAGTCAGTTTTATGCAATCCCAAGCCTTTTTTGTGAGCACACCCCTAGTACCAAAGACTTCAGAGAAAAATCAAATTTTGAGGAAATTTGGGTGGGGGTGGGGAGCATAGCATAACACAGGAGTTCTGAGGGAGGTCCAAACAAAGAGCAGCAAGGAAGAAAAAGTAACTGTCAGGCAGTCTTCACTGTTGATCAGCAAAGTGGATGCAGAGACTATTAACTGATATGGGCACTATATAAAAGAGGAAGATTTGAGAGGAAAGAAGTTTGATCTTCATGCACCAAGAGAAAACAAAGGTACTCTTGGAGACAACTACTTTAATCAAATAGCAGATATAAGCAGTCTTTATGAAGCTTGGTTTTGGGATTGATTTAATAAAATTCTTAAGTTCAGATTTCCTGCTCTACCAGTTTTTAAAGCAACAACCTTATTAGAATCCCTATCCTATAGAACTCTACTGGGACTTTGTGATGTTTTCTCATACATAATGATTTGATTTTTTACATTAGTTAAATATAAAACTGTTAAAGAGATAAAAGGTTGAATCTTAAATAGATGTAACTTACCTGATCCTGCAGAGACATAACAGGATTGTTTTTGGTTGTGTTGATATGCAGTACATGATACTTGTTTCTTGCACAAAGATCATAAGCAATGTTTGTAAATGAAGTGCTAGCAGTTTTTGGAACTCGATTATAAATTATCACCAAATCATCATCTTCATCCAGAGTCACATCTGACCGAGAGCCATCTATTGTATGACGTTGCTCAATTTCTCGAACTTCGTGTTTTGCAATAGCCCTTTCTATAAAAACAAACATAATGCACAAATAATTATTAAAGTAAAAATACAGGTCTTAATTTATTTAACTGATTTGAGTAAATCTGAAATACCTCAAATACATCATAAGCATAATAAATATAGTCTGGCAATACATGACTATCTGGAAACATAAACTGGAAAGTCCATTTAGGGTTAATAGGAAGAAGAAAAATTAAGTCTGTCTTTTAAGAAAAAGATTTTTTCACAGTCAGTCTAAAAATAATTGCTATTAAACATCTAGCACTTTGCAGTGATAGATTGATGAAATGATACTGCACATAATATGAATTTTACAGAACATTAGCTACTGACCATTCAGGGTTTAGTCAATTAACTGCAAAGAGGAATTGAAATTTAGATAAAATGAATATTGTGCTTACTTTAATTAAACCTATTCCCCTGTGTATGATATTACAATGAATGGCTTTGCAAAATCCAATTAGATATATTAATTGCATGTTTGATAAGAATAGAAGCGGAAGCAGCTTACAACATGATCATCATTAAGGTGCAAAGTGTCAGTCTTGAACACAAAATGGAATAAATAGAAATGAAAGGACAATCACAATCTCTGAACTGAACACCAGAGAAAGTAGGACACCACAACACCATTTCTGCCTAAACCCAAAAGCATTTCTGCAAATTATTGCAAACTGACATTGGCCATTAAGAGCAACTAACGAATTTTTTTGTGTGTATTCTGACCCTATTATTTATGTCTGAACTGAAAGCTACTACTTATAGGTGCTCTCTCAGTTATAATTCACAACTGCTACTCTCTCCTGATCTCTTCCTTCCACCAGACTCATCCCTTGAACTGTTTTTGCTGTCAAGTTGCAGGTGACTTATGGCAACCTGTAGGGTTTTCAACGCAAAAGACATTCCCATGTAGTTCGCCATGTTCTGCTTCTGCAATATAGGTGAGGCGAGGGACGGTTCAGCACTTCTCACTTTGATCTCCTTTCCAACTATTATACTTCCTCTTCATTTCCTACAGTCCTCCAACAAAAGGCAAGAAGTTGAAATATATGGATGAGAAAGTGCATCATATCACTCTGCCAGGCAAAGACGCTTCTGGGGATCACCGCTTGCAGAAAGTGTTGCCAGATTCCCTCACTGATCTGGTGGGGGGCCTGGGGGGCATTCCAGAGGTGGG